>NC_057802.1:418701430-418883912 GCF_018294505.1 Triticum aestivum | reverse complement strand
TACATGGAGAAGCGCAAATGTCTGCGGCGGCCACAATAAATCCCCCACGTGCCGACCGAGGGCGCAGCATGGCGAGGCCCAGCCCACTGTTGCATCTCGTCGCGCGCGTGGCCTGGCAGGGCCTCACCAGCCGTTGTTCACTACGTGGCGATGCCTCGGGCTGCAGAAGGCGCGTCCTGTCACCACAAGACTAGGCCGACGTCCCAGTTTCCCGCCCCTGTCGGGATGCCGCGATCCGGCTTCCGGAAGCCGGCACACAGTGGGTGTTGCCGGAACCCAGCGACCGTGAACTTCATCAACTCAACCGCCTCTTCAGGGGGTGAAACTGTGAAGGCCCTCTTGCTTGGAGCTGGCGCACCTTCACAACTTAGGGGACTACTGTCGGGGTGGATGGCCCTCGAGCAGGCAACGGAACTCGGATCTCTTTCAAAAACATCGGGGCTGGCAAGCCCCTCAATCCGGCTCGTCCCTGGCCGGCTCCCTAGAGCGACCCGGCCAGATGCCGCGACCTGGCCAGCTGGCTAAGCTTACGACGGCCATCCACGAGAAGTCAAACCCCGGCGACAAGCAAGCATGGCTACAGTGCTCCCTCCCTTTTACGTCGGTCCCGGCGGGCGCGGCAGCGGCGCTCCCCACGCCCCCGCCCGGGGCGCGGCCCTGTAGCAGGGCGACACTGACCGTCCCATGATACCTGGCGAGATGTGCCACAGTATCCAGCAGTCGGCCGTACCCGCGCCCGGCGGCCCCGGTACGGCCCGCACCTGGCGGACCCGGCGAGACCTGTACCCGGAGGACCCGGCAGACCCGACAGTCCAATGACCCCCGCTGCGGGCTCCCACACGCTAGCACCAAGGCCCCGCGCCCATGTGATATTACCATTGTAACCCCGGGGGGCAGCCTATATGACCCCCAGCGCCCCTCCATGCAAAGGGCCGACTCTAGGAGAACACTCACTCACACACCCACGGAGGGGGAGCAACCTATGCACTGGCTAGCCTTCCTTCCTCCCCTGAATAGCTCAAGGAGCAAGCTTGTAACCACCTCATATAAACCACACTCGGCAGTACTAGGGGTGTTATCTCTCCGAGAGCCCCAAACCTGGGTATGTCTCGTGTCACACACTTGCTCGTGCCAACCTCGCCTCTGGAGCCCACCGGTGTCCTTGTGTCTGTTCCCTCTTTTAGCCATCCCATGTCATCTGTCATGAGTTCACCACGAAAATACTGCAGTAGTTTTGGTCAATTGGTGAGTACACCAAAATTTAGCATCCTTTTCAGACCTAATATCAGAGAAGATGTTTGCACAAAATTGAACATTTTGACAGAAGCTCTATCAGACAAATACCTGGGTCTACCACCATGGTTGGGGTGGACCCTAGTGACTGTTTCCAACACCTCATTGATAGAGCATGCCAGAGGCTGAAAGGATGGAAGGAAAAAAGTGTTATCCATGCAAGGCAAAGAAATTGTGTTGAAGTCAGTAGTACAAGCTATTCCCTCATATGCCATGTCAGTATTTAAACTGCCCAAAGGAATTTTCAAAGCAATAACTGATGAGATGTTAGGATTTTGGTGCGGAAATAGTGAAGATAAGAAAAGGATGCATTGGTATGCATGGTGGAAGATATGCGTCCAAAAGAAGAAAGGGGGCACGGGATTTACAAACTTGCACAACTTTAATCTTGCTACGTTAGCAAACTAGTGTTGGCGTCTAATCCAGAACCCTAATTCATTGTGTGCACAGGTATTAAGTGCAAAATATTATTTTTGATGGAAATATATTGTTGGCTGGTCCCAAGAAAGGCTCTTCATATACTTGGCAAAGTATAGTCTCGGGGATCCAAACATTTAATAGGGGATGTTTGTGGAGAATTGGGAATGGCTCAAAGATAAATATTTGACATGATCCTTGGATTCCGTCTAGTGTTTCAAGGAAGGAGATCACACCAAGGGGACAAAATTTACTATCAAAGGTGGAGGAATTGATCAACTCACATATTGGTCAACGGGACGAGGAACTCATACGTTCTGTTTTGAGCTAAGTGGATGTTAATAGAATTATGAAAATCCCTCTCCAAGTTGATATTGTAGAGGATTTTGTTGCATGGAACCACACAAGGTCGGGATATTTCTTAGTGCGATCTTCATATCATGTGGGTTTGATCGACATATGGTCAACGAACAATACTTACTGATGGTGCCGAAAGTATTCAAGTAAATGAAATTTGGAAGAATATGTGGCGTCTAAAAGTCCATGATAAAGTCAAACATTTTGTATGGAAGGTACTGTGGAGTAATTCCATGTTACGACATGCTAGCTAGTCACCATATTCATGTTACTGGCCAATGCCTGATGTGCAACAACAGGTTGGAGGATATACAACATTGCTTGTTCACTTGCACTAGATTGCTCAAAGTTTGGGATGCTCTAGGCTTGGAGGGAGTCATTATGAAGGCAGTGACGTAAGGTCGCTTTGTTACTATGGAAATTTTAGAAAGAAACTAAGCAAATTGTGAGGACTTGTCAATGGCGGAGTTGATTTTCGTTGCAGCATGGTATATTGTGTGGCAACGGCACCAGTTTGTGAAGGGTGAGACTATTCAGTCGCCTGATCGTACGATCGTTTCTATCAAAGTACTAGTCACAAACTTTATAAGAGCGAATCCCAAGCAACCAGTTCGAAAGCGTGATCACATGTGGAAGAGTCCGCCTCAAGGTTTTGTTAAGGTTAGTGTGGACGCTGCATTTCTTCATGACACGCAATCGGGTGCCACAGGAGCTGACACACATGATGATAAGGGGAATTTTTTGGCTGCAGCTAACTGGTTTTTACCACGGGTTAACAATGTTGATTGTGCAGAAGTGAGTGTTATTCGTAATGAGCTCTATCTAGCAACAAATGTTGGAGGTAGCCGAGTGACTGTTGAATTAGAGATTACATTTGTGGTGCAAACCTTGAACCAGCATGAGGACTATTTCGGCCCAGAAGTTGCGACATTAATAAAATGGCATAACCTTGCTAATGATTATGGGAATGTTTCTCATGATCATTGCTTCCCTGAATCAAATGAGATAGCAGATTATTTAGCAAAGCTTTGCTTTAGTTTTAGAGCTTCTTCACTTTGGGATTCTCCTCCACTCTATTTCTCATATGCTTGTAAATGACCTATCTATTATTTGAGAAATAAAGTCGTATTATTGTCAAAAAAAAGTCATGTCAATACACTTAATGGTGTTATTGTTTATTTTTTATATGCATCAAGGTTGTCGTTAGCTCCCAGGCCGCACGCCCATGCGTCCTTTCTCAGTCGCCTCGCTCAGCCTAACTGCAATGCCTGGAGTCCAGCCCAGGCTAACTACAACACCAGGAGTTCAGGCTAGGCGAGCTTTATTTTTTCCATGCAGCAACCAAGCAACCACTCGTCAGATCTAGGGACAGCTTCAGGCCAGGCAATACTTGGTGAGGATACAAACCAAACACACCCGTCATGTGCTCAACAAGGCAAAATATTGTATTATTATATTTTCATTTTCACAATTAAGAGCTTATATTTCATGCTATGACTTCTGTGATCCTGGAATATGTGATTCAGTGGAAAACTCATATTCATGTGTGGAATGATAAACGGTAAAGAATAGGTTCCTAGTCTTGCCTCTAAGATTGGCTCAAGTGTTGTTAGTGATCTTGTTTCCAGATCTTAGGATATCGTTAGGTGTATGATGGTCCTAAAACAATATTGAGAGTATGACGTTAGAAGAACGATCATATTGAATCGACCCAAACTTGTTTGTTATACTTTGAGATAATATTGTCTAAAATTAATTATTATAATACGGAGTGTTAACATGTGTTTTAATTCCTTAGACCATGAGAGTATCGTAGTCACTTCTTACCGTACGGTGGACTTTGGGGTTGCTCAAATGTCATTTGTAACATGGTGATCATAACGACAACTTACAGGTTCATCGGAAAGTTTGACAAGGGACTAGATAGCTCGACAACGGAATTTTCTCCTCCGACGAGAGAGATATTCGTAGGGCCCTCTCGAGAGTGGCCGTCTCCACAATTAAGGCCGCTAGACCGGAACTAAGCATTAGTTTTAATGGATCACTATTATCTCATATTGTCTTTAATCCTCATAGATGTCTCCACCTGTCATGCCAGAGGTCACAAATTTCTTAAACAATATGTGTTACCTGCGTAGGTCTTGAGATCATGTTGCCTGGGTCCTTAAATTGGACAACGCGCATAGAGTTCACCATAGAACAACAATTTACTAGACAAATTATAAGACTACAATACGAATGACGACATATGGGATGGGCACAAATGAATCTTACCACTTACCTACATCTCCCATGCCTAGGGGGAACTACTCACACATCAAAAGAGAATAACCAATCACCTCAGAGAATAAACCCATGGAAACCATATAAATAATACCGTGAATATCCACAATAAAATGAATGATCAAACAAGTCTCAATCTCCAGATGAGTATGAATAGAGTTTACAACCCGTTCTTAAAACTTGGAAATCCTCTTACAATAGTGAAGGTGGAAAATGATGATGGAGATGAAAGGACCAAAACTAAGAAGATCTCTGGTGGTTCTTCGGATCTCTTCTTTCTCTGTTCTGAATGTGGTAGGGTTTTCTCCTCCTCTCCTTCTGTTCATGAAAGTGTCTTGTACTGATAAGGTGGAGCCCCAGGCACTTCATACGACCATCCATACGAGCATGCCCGCTCGTATGGAAGGTCGTCTTTCACTCTGGTGCGCTTGGTGGCTTAGCCTCCAATACGGAAGTTGCTCCAATTGGTTTGATTTGCAGTAATTCTCCTTGGTTTCCTTCCTTATATGATATTTCCTGCCAAACAATAGCAAAATGGATTTTCTTCTCTCTTGAAATATTAGTGTTAGAAATAACCAAGAGGCAGTATAAATCTGGTGAAAACTAAATGAAAACTCCTTACAAATAATCATAAATTCTCGAGCCATCAGACGCACCCTATTATTCATAGTTACTAAGGCTTATAGGACTAAATTTCTCATTTCTTTTGCATTACCCTCCTTAGGGATAAGTGTGATAATAGCAAAATTTAATCTATATATCAAGGTTGTCATACTCAAAATCTCTCACTAAAGTCATAAAGTCATTCTTAATAATATCTCAAAAAGTCTGGTAACATAAGAACGAAAACCCATCATTGAGAGGAGCCCCATGAGCATAGGATCCCAAATAGTAGCAAGCTTAATTTCCACTTCTGAAAAGTTTTTTTGTAAAGTTTCATTTTCCTCAGCAGTAACCCCGCTCATCCCTCTTAAAAAATTTGAACCTAAATGAATATCGGCAGTAGGTTCAAAACTAAAAAATTCTAACTGGTGGCCACTTCAAGCATATCTTGTGTAGAATGAACGGGCCCATTCTCACCAAGTAGCTCGGCCAAGTGGTTTTTACGATGTCTGGCATTAACCAAAGAATGGAAATAAGCAATATTTCTATCACCTTTACTTACTTTTCTGTCTCCAAATTTCTGCCACAAGACAGTCTCTTCTCCCCCTCAAATATCATCAAGTTCAGCTTTAATTATTTTCAATCTCCCTTTTTCCATATCATTCAAAAGATTTTTCTCATAAAAGACACCCAAAATATCAAATTCAAGTAAAAGCCCTCTCCCTCTCTCTCTCTTCCTTTTTTAGATTGGCCTTTAAATTGATGCTCTAGCCTTTAAGTTTTCTTCTCCACAATCGAGTTTTAAATTTTCAGACTTCAATTAGGGAAGAATTAGAAGGCGTATTCCACGCCGCAACTACCAAAGAATGAAATTCAGGATGTCAAGCAACCATTTTATAAATCTAAAAAGTTTGGGAGGTGTGGAATGGATTCATTCCGCTCAAGCATCGGGTCTTAACTGTGGCTGGCATTTAGGGGCAGGCTCAATATCAGAGGCAATATGGTGAACAAGTAGTGGCATGCCATCGCCCCCCATGCCGGCTGCGACAGATGCCTGGCGGCTTATCCTTCATTATGAGAATGTGTGGTTCGTCCGGCAAAGGCTGGGAGTATTGGATCTGGCAAGTTCTTCATCATCGTTGGACGTCTTTGCTAGCTCGGAGCAGACTACAAATGTCGGCGGCTGCCTATGGCCCGTTCTCTTTGCTATCTGCGCTGCCACGCTTTGGAGCGCACGCAATGCACCCGGGCTTCGCCCATTTTGAAATATATACAAGGTAGAGACTGCTCTACCTTCAATTCTTTTTTTAAAGATTCCTAGGTTTGCAATTGCAAGTTTCTCCATTGTGCTTTTACTTTTTAAAAGTTGCAATACTTCCTTAGTACAATTTGAGTCCCAACCTGATGTCAAGCATGATGACGTGTAATAAATTATTTATTTATACTCTAGATTTTTACTCTACAAAGATTAGATAACTTGTTCTCTTATATGCATGCCAAAATTATGCAGACCAAGAGAATGATGTAAACCATGTGTGTAATGTGTCAGCGCATACTTCCTGAATAACTACCAAACACCATTCATCCCGCAAGAGGAACAGAAATTACACAAAATTTGGTCTTGCCAGTAGATGGTGATTGAGAAGGTCTTCCCGAGATAAGCGTCTGACTCCTTCAAATTCCTTGTTTACTGTAGCACGGGCACCCGCCCTCAAGGCAGCATGACCGGGATCGGCTCGGCCTTATGATGGATGTGCTCCTGGCTACAACGCGTCGACTGTCGTTCCCGTAGGGCCGCTAGGTGGCTTTTTTCCTATTTCTTTTATATTTTCTTTGGGTATTGCTGTGTTGTTGCCCCGGACGTCGCTTCAGATTTTCGGATGATGGTTGTATGGACACTTGCTTTATCTATAATGCGAAGCAAAAACCTATTTCGAGAGAAATAAACAGACAAACAACATAAGTTCCCCCCTAATAAACGTTATCAACAATGTCAGAACAGATAACTCAAGGACTGAGCCTAGTCAGTGCTCGATTTATCATAAACAATTATAACTAGCTTAGTTTGTGCTGGATTTAACATAAGTTTTCCATTCATAAACGTCTACCATTGGAAAACATCACATGAGTGTTTCGAAAGTTTGGAAACTATGTGCAAGAAGTTTTGAAAAATTGGGCACAACAAGTATTAAATGATGGTTTGCCTCCGATCTTGTATTGAACTGTTTATGTTTATAGATGACAAAAGAAGATTCATTGTTGGAGGGAATTGGAGGATGGATTGGTGTCAGATGTTTTAACAACAGAAGCCATGTCACTACAATTTGGCATATTACTTGCACAAAAGGGGGAAGCAACCGTCTTGTTGTTAACTCCGACAATATGGAAGTAATTGACACAATGGAGAATGGAGGACATTCAGAGGGAGCTGCGGCTGCTGTGTTTGATGATTGTTATTTTATGGCTTGTGATGTTCCGTTAATTAGATCTGAACATTGTAATAGGGAGACAAATAAAGTAGCTCATGAAATTGCTAGATTAGCTAAATTTTCTGAGACAAGGGATTGGTTCGAGGAACCTATGAATGATATTGTAAATTTTCTTATAGACGATGTAACCATTACTTCTAATAAATAAAGAGGATGTTTTATTTTTAAAAAACTGTTTATATTTATTTTTAGCCTCTGAATTGTTTATGTTTGAACTAGTAATATATCGTGGGCAGCGAGAAATGTTACTCCCTCCGATCCATATTAACTTACACACATTTAGTATAAGTTTATACTAAAGTTGTACTAAGTGTGTGACAATTAGTTTGGAACGGAGGGAGTATGTCGTTATTTTGTTGCATCTAAATTGATGATTGATCCAAAGCAAATGAACTCATTATGTTCTTGCTCTTCTCCTTTTGATTCCATGGCAATGCACTGGCGCTATACTAGTCTTTTATAAAGTTTGAGCTACGAAAATCAACTATGTATTGATAACAACAATTCGACAATGGGCAACTGTCCCCTTTCACTTACATTAAGGTAGGTTCCAACTTCCGCTACAGCCTCAATAACCTACTACTCCCTAGTACTATTATTAAACATATAAGTATTGCAGCTATGCGAAACAAATACAGCAGGCTGCACGCATGCATAGCGTCGGAGCTGGATGATCCGCGGCTCTGTCTTCACAACCAGCATGGGAAAATTGATATTGGGAATCTGGAATGGGATGGCACAGCCTTCTCCAACAAACTCCAAGTCCAGCAAAGTATATATCATCTTCTACTATTTTGGGGCCTTCTTTCATGTTCATATTCAGTTTTACACGATGGTGAGCACTATACATGCGCATGACCAGCGATCCCTCTTTAGTCCTGACATCTCCAGAAAACAGCCTGTTACAGTACCTTCACTTCATCGCCGAGGATGAGGAGTTTGACGACAGGGCTGAAAACATGCTGTTATCGGCCGTGTCTTTGCTGTATGCTTTGCGCACGTCCTCCTTCACCTCGCAGAAGCGCATCTTCTTCACCTGTTGCTCATCAGGGGTGCCGCTTTGCTGCTGGAATGCATCAAGGCCATCAGGCAGGCCATCTTCCAAGAATTTGTCGAGCACCTGCGAGCAGTTTGGGAAGTACCGACGGCCCAGTTCCACTGCAACCATCACAGACATGTTTAATTCATGAATAAATATGATCGCGAGACTGCTTGTGTACACAGAACAAGCTCAATGCAAATACACAACACTGAACACCTATGATTACAAGGCACCAGAGTACCTACAATGACAAGTTGCAAAGAAACATACTAGAAACATCTGTAGAAATGAATTTGTGCCACATGCCAGAATGGCAACATACTTTTACGTGTTCATGTTTTTTACTGTGAACAACACATGCTATCAATAGGTTGATGCACAGAATATCAATGAACCCAATAAGCAATTTTAAGTTATTTAGGTATAAGGTTATGTACATAGTTGTATTAACAGCTAGCAACAGTTTAGCCAACATTTTATCCAACGATCTCTCAAAAAAAAACATTTTATCCAACGATATAGCACCGGACAAAGTAAAATTGGAATGAAGATGACTACTCATGTTCACACCTGTTTTCACTAGTGCATCCACCCTCGAACGTAGCCTTTTGTTTTTTGTTACTGGCGTCTCATTCAGATCGACTTCCCTCAGTTTACCAGAAGTACTTGCTGCAGAAAAACCACCAACTTCTGGTGTGATGTCTGCTTGCGCAATTTGCATCGCAACCTTCGCTTCAGCAGGGAAGAATAATCTTGCAAACGCGACTGCAGAGACCACAGACCATTTTAACATCTTATGAAACAGGTGCATATGGCATTGTCGAATGTGCAGTAAGTGTTATAGCCACCTATTTCTATAGAATATGCACTGGAGAGGGGAAAAAAAGAAGGGGGACTTTTTGGGAGAGGGGGGTACTTTTTCTCGACCTCCCCGGTCATTTTAATATTGAGAAAAGATTTGTCTACAAGTGTCACTATCATTGCATAAAAGGAGACTTCACCTCTATTTTCCAGGTAGCTTAGTTTCATGTGAAGATCATCAGCCAATAAAGGTGAGGTGACTGAATCTTCCGCTGTCATAGGATTCCTCATCATCTCCCTCTCTAGGATGTCAATGCACATCCTATCTTTATTTGACTCTTGGCCCTGCTCCATCTTTGCATTGTAATCTTTTAGTCTTGTTAATCTTCGACAAATATTACTTGCAAGGCGGCCATCATCTGTCAATTGCGACGCCACTGCTCCTTTGCTTAAGAGACACATAATAATAGCTGGTTCTCTCCTCATAGCAGCTAGGTGGAGTGCTGTGTACCCACGACTGTTCTTCAAATTCAAGTTGGCAAGTTCCAGGCCTAACAACTCTGTAAGAACTTTAGAATCGCAGTAAGCTGCAGCATAATGCAATGCGTTGGCGTCGTCTAGGGTGATTTCAGACTCATTAAGAAGCAACTTCACAAGCTCAACATCATCAGAATCCAGTGCCCTGTGGATTCTTCTTACTCTTTTCTCGTGTATAGGGTCCGAAATGATGGTGTCACCATCAATTGGGGGAGATTTCTGTCGGATTCTTTTTATCTCATCAGCGATTTCGGGAAGGAGTTCCTTATCCAAAGACATAATATCAAGATCCGATCTTGCAATCCTTTGAACACATTTTTCACGCACTTGAGTAAGCTCCGAGTGGAAAGCAACTTGCAAAATAGGTAGGACGTCTTCAGCCAGAGTCTTGTCAACAAAGTTCATAAGCCGTCGCTGCAGTACATGATCATCTTAACCATGATTAGCAATTCACCAGAGAAAGAAAGGTCATGTGAAATGGAGAAATGAAACCATGATTTACTTTTTTTCTCATGTACCAAATTTACTGTTTTTCCTCTGTTTCGAATTAGCATGCCAAATATACTGCAAATGTCTGTGCACAGTCAAATAAACAAATTGGAGAAGGGTAGAACATTTCTAGCCTGAAGCTGCCATGTCTGTAGCCAAGACTAGAAAAAAAAATCTATAAAATAGTTGGGGGTGCTAAACAAGCCAATAAGAGCCTACGCATCCCTCACCTGGAACAGCGACATGAGCTCGGGGATCCTGAAGGTCCACGCCGCGTACATGAGCTCGACGGCGAACCTGATGGCCGGCGGGCACGAGTCGTGCGGGCACACAAGATCAGCACATGACACCACGTCCAGCGGCGCTGGCCGGAGCCTGCCCGTGTAGAGGTACCCCATGAACGCCAGGAAGGCCTCGCGACCCACACGGCCACCTGGGACGAGGTCCTCCATCTTGTACTGCGGCCTCCCGGTAACATCCCCTCCCGCTCCGCCACTGGTGGCGGAGGCGGAGGCGGTGACTGCCCCATCACTGCGGCTCCCGCGGGCGCGGAAGAGGTCGTGGAAGAAGGGGCTGCGCGCGGCGAGGATGCAGCGGTGGATGGGGATGGGCGGCCCGCCGTCCGCCACGTCGACGTCGGCGTCGCTGCAGTCGAGTTCAGAATCGAGGAGGAGGCGCTCGAGGTTGCTGCTGAGGCGACTCAGACTCACAGCCTCGACGCTGCTGCTGCTCCCTCCCCCTCCCCCAGCCCCGCCCCACCCGTCCGCCGCGGGCAGCGGCGCCAGAGCGCCGGAGCAGGGGCTAGAGCCGTTGGACAGGTAGGACGACGAGGAGGCGACCGTGATGGACGACGACGGCTCCATCACCGCCGCCAAGCACGAGGCGAAAGGGCCCTAGAGCCGGACCACCATGTGTGGGAAGGCAAAGGGGGGAGGCTGCCTTTTGGTCGCTCCCGGCCGAACTGCGCAATTCGGGCAGGCTTTGTTTGGCACCACGCAGATCCGCGTCGGCACGGAAACTCCCCCACGTCACCCCCCGCCTAAACTCAGCGGAGAAGGGACGGCGAATTCCTCGAGCCCAGATCTCGGCAGCCGCCCGCCCGCCGCCGCGTCAAACCGGGAGCTTTCGGGATATTTTTTTCCTCCTCGCGACCGGCTGATCCAAGTGGGGGGAGCAGGAGGAAATATTGGGAGCGACGACGACGACGACGACCTGGCGGGGCGAGGAAGGAGAGTGGGGTCGCGGAAGAGGAGTCCGGGGGCAGTTGCGTGGAAAGCAGGGGGAGGCTCGGCCAGGGAGGGGATTGAAGACGACGACGGGGAGGAATATGGAGGCGGAGGATGACTGAGACCGCTGGATTTCTCCCGTCCCTACCTTTCTTTTCTTCGCTTTCTTCGATCAGGTTCTCTGGCTTTTGGGGTCGGAGAAGAAGAAGGGAAGGAATACCGCGGGTAAAATTGCACGGGCCACCCCATAGAATACCAATATTGGCGTTTGCAAAGTACAAAAGCGCGGAGATCATTAGGAAATTAAATATTGCTCTACATGTCGCAGCTTGCGATGACAAAACGTAGCGCGCGTAAGCTCCACACGTCACTGCGATCGGGGGAAGACTTGTGATCCCACTTGCCAGCCTCTTGTCTCCGCTGTCTATGCTGGGAGGATTTTCTCTCTTCCCGTGTTCTCTCTCCTTCCCCTTTCCTTCTCTTCTTCTCCCATTAGGGCGCACCTTTGGACACGACCGCGTTCTTCACTCTTTATTTGGGGCCCTTTTTGTAAGATTATGGTCCACTTTGTAATTTTATGTTTTTTGGGGTTATGTCTGTAGTTATATTGACGGGGCGACTTTGGACCCAATCGTGTTCTTCATTCTTTGTCGGGGGTCCTTTTCGTAAGATTATCGACTGGTTTTGAATTTTATGTTTCGTTGGGGTTATGTTTGTAAGTTCTATGGCGGCGCGGCTTTGGACCCGATCGCGTTCTTCATTCTTTGTTTGGGGGCCTTTTCATAAGATTTAGGGGCCAGTTTGTAGTTTTATGTTTTCTTGTGCTCTGCTTGTAAGCTGCACTACCCATCGCGTTGATTAAACGTGGTGCTAGGCCCTTCTCGACCTTCCTGTGTTAAATGTGAGAATGGGTCCTACTCGATCCTTCTCGACCCTTCCTGCGTTAAATGCGGGAATGGGTCCTACTCGATCCTTCTCGACCCTTCCCGTGTTAAATGCAGGAATGGGTCCTACTCAATACTGCATGGTCTCACGTGTCCTTCTCTAAGTAATGATCCTCCAGCAAAAAAAGTGTGTGTTGAGAACCCGACTAAATATTTTTGCATCCTGAACATAATTTATATCGGTACACAACTAATGTAGTCGCATCTCATGGTGTTTGGTCATGATGGTTGCCCGACGCCAGCTCATTGCGATAACTTGTTGGCTGGAGGTTCGCTGTGACGGTGACAACTTGGTGACTTGTGACAGTGGTGTCCTCCTCCATGGGACCTATGCGCAGGCGCTTCCCCTTCTCTACATCCTGATTTCACGTTGATCTAGGGTGGGTGCACCTTCTATCACCATCCTCGATCAGCTCCATTTGCATAAGAGTGTTACGTTGTCGGTCGATGGCCATGTTGCCACACACATCCTCTTGTGCGGTCGTGGCTACCAATGCTACAACATAGATCTCATATGCCCCTCCCCTCTTGTCGTCCTCATCCAAATCCGATACTTTCACCACCGGATCTAGTGATTCCTTCTCACCATGGCATTGCCCTCTCTTAGGTGGCCGCAATAGTTGTTGTGCAATTTCTGGACATTTCCTTGTTGCGCTTGTACTCTCACGCCCATCTCCGATGATGTATGTCCTCCTCCATCTCGCCAAGGATGACCTCCTCAACTCAACTCTAGTCCACCCCTCTCTAGTTGTGGTTGCGTAGTGACCTGTTATGTGTCGTGGGCTGCTGTTAGGGTTCTTTCTGAGGTCATGGGTCGTTGGCATTTGCGCCGAGGATCCTTATGTCGTTCATGGTATATGGGTCAATGGTGCGAGCAGACCCTGTTGAGGCGAGCAAATTATTCATTAAGTTTAATTAAAACAATATTCATTTTATGAAATGAACCTGCTCCAATAGAGTTGGCCACGCGGGACACTTTACCTTAGTTCGTCCCTAGGTTGTGTTGGTCATGCCTCAACTGGTGTTGCTTGAGTTGTGCCATGTTGGTACTGTATGGGTAGTGTTATCTCGTTGTAATCTTCTTTCTTCTCAATAAATACACTCATGCATGGCTCGATGAAAAAAATCTTCGGATGGGCATCAGAAGTAATATTCCTTCCATTTTTAAAAGTACCCTTATTTTTATGTAAAAAGAATTTATCGTCTTTACCACATGACGGTGTTTGATACATCCCCAACGTATCATAATTTTTGATTGTTTTATGCTATTATATTATCACTTTTGTATGCTTTATATGCCATTTTAGATTATTTTATGGACTACCTATTAAAGTAGTGCCCAATGTTCCTATTTTTTGCGTGTTTTTTTCGTAGAAAAACCATACCTACTGAAGTCGAAACACGATGAAACGTTACAGTGATTTTTTCTGGAACATAAGAGACCCTGGAAGGTTCGAGGCGAGACCAGAAGACACACGAGGAGGCCACAAGCCCACATATCGCACCCAGGGGGTAGAGCGCCATGTGAGTTTGTGGGGCCCCTGTGGCTCTGTTTACCCTAATTCTTGGTAATAAATTCCCAAATATTTTAAAACCCTTTGAGTGAGACCCGAAACAGTTTTTGCGCCGTCACAATCCTCTGTTATGAAGCGATCCCATCTGAAGCCATGTTCCGGTACTCTGCCGGAGGGGGAAACCATTGGGCAGGCAATCTTCCTCAACCTTGTTATCTCCGTGATGATGTGTAAGTAGTTCCTTCAGGACCTATGGGTCCATAGCAGTAGCTAGATGGCTTTGTCTCTTTCTTTTGATCTTCAATACAAGGATCTCCTCTGAGATCAATCCGATGTAATCTTTGTGATGTGTTTGTTGGGATCCGATGAATTATGGGTTTATGATCAAATTATTCATTGATATTATTTGAGTCTTTTAAGATCTCTATGATTGCGTAATTTTATAGTTAACTATTTCTCTTTGATCTATCCGTCTTCTTTGGCCAAGTAGATTAATTTATCTTTAGTTGGGAAGGTGCTTTGTAGTAGGTTCAATCTTGCGGTGATCTTGCTCTATGACAAGATGGGTAAAGGCATGTATTGTATTGTTGCTACTAAGGATATAACGACGTGGTTCGGTCATATTGATTGATCTAAGTTTGTCTACATTATGTCATCTTGTTTAATGCGTTACTCTGTTTGTATGAACTTAATACTTTGAGATGCATATTGGATAGCAGTCTTGAGATGGAGTAATAGTAGTAGAGGCAGTTGGATTAATGGTCTTCTTATCGCGGACATAATGCCTGAGTATTGATTATGCCTTGGATGACCATCATAACTATGCACAATTCTATCAATTGCCCAACAGTAATTTGTTTATCCACCGATGTTGTCGGGGCTCTGGGACTGGGGGTACCCAGGCCCGTCTGCATGCGGCCCATCACGCGACATCATCAAAGGGCCCGGTGCGGCCCAGCTGCAGCGAGACTTCACGAGTAAGGCCCTCGCGAAGGCCCCCGCCTCATGAGGCGAACTACATCCAGGCCTCCCGAGGGTCTCTCGAGGAGCGGCCTCCCGAGGTTGTTTCCTAAGGGGCGGACATCTCTAGGCTCTTACCCCGCCTCACGAGGCGCGTGGTGACATGAGCCGTGACGAACGAAGCCAGGCGGGCGCCAGCGGGCGCAGGCAAGAACACATTCCTCTTTGGTGCTAAGGAGGCAAGGACGTACGCGGGTTCCCAAGGCAGACCCAAAGCTTTCCCATTCGGTGCAAGAAGACCAGGACGCTGGCTCTCCAAGGCAGAGGTCATCACCGAGACCACCTCCGCGTCATGGACAGAAGCTTTGCAGGCAAAGACCACCTTTAGTCAGGACAGGGTGTAATCTTGTCCCCTTTCAAAATTGGCCTTTGTGGCATCCCTTCCCGCCTAGAGTTCGTGGGCTGAGGACCAAGGCTAGTATAAATATAGGTTTGTCTCCACCGTAGAGAGATATCGGATCCTGGCATCCAATGGAGAGAAGGCCGACTCTTGAGCCATCCCAAGGTAGTTCACCCTTGTACCAGTTCATACTCATCCTCCTCGCGAGGCAATCCACCACAAAGCAGGAGTAGGGTCTTACACCGCAAGGTGGCCTGAACTTGGGTAAATCATCGTGTTCCTCCTTCCTTTCCTTCCCTCTCGCTCGAGCACGACGGGGCAAAGCCTTGAGGCGGTGAGCGGCGAGTGATAGCCTGGCGAAGCCTTCCGCGCACACCCCAGAGTTCGAACCTTTCTTGGGTCCGCGGAGCCCCGATTCCGACAGATGCCATATTTATGAGAGCGATGCCTCTATTGAAACTATGGCCCCTAGGTCCATTCCTAGTCTATACCAAAAAGACCCAAAGGGGCAGATCCAATTAATCTCGGCCAT
This sequence comes from Triticum aestivum, assembly GCF_018294505.1. Lineage (NCBI taxonomy): Eukaryota > Viridiplantae > Streptophyta > Magnoliopsida > Poales > Poaceae > Triticum > Triticum aestivum. The sequence goes on along the minus strand of NC_057802.1, from coordinate 418,868,025 downwards.
CAAATCATGTCAATCCAACGACCTAGACTGCTTCTATGTCGAGCACTCAACACATTTAGCATGCAGTTAATTTCATGCCAAAAATAGTGCTAATCACATAATAACACGCAAATAATATCCTACTTAATATCCGCATGCACTTAATATACTTCCAAATTGACGTGCATTGCACGTACACATTGACTAGTTATTATCAAGTAATCCTACAATTACCTTGTTGTTTTGTTTTGTTTTCCTTTTTTATTTGTTGCCTACTACTACCAGATTTGATACTTGCAACTGGCAAGAACAAGGGGCGTGACGACCCCCTTGCCTTTGTTGGGGCAAGGATTTGCCTTGTGTATGCGTGTGTGTGTGTGTGTGCAGGTACCGTTCACATTGTCTATGTGGTGTCTCCTTCTGGTTTGATAACCTTGGTTCTTAAACAAGGGAAGTACTATCTGCTACTACCACTGGTGCAGCGACGTGCTATACAAACGGTTTTTACCCCCTTTCTGCGACAGAGTTTAAACCGCCGCCTTGCCTGTGTGTGCGATTGGGGGTTCCATCCCACACGACCCAGAAATCGTCGGTGATAGGTCCTCTGGTCATACATGCGGGGCATAAAGAGCTCGTGTGCAATCGGGCGAGCCATCGCTGACAATTAGACAGGCCCAATCATTTCCGTTCGTATGTACATCCCACACAGTGAATCCTAGACAAATGTTTCTGTTCGTATGTACATCCCACATGGTGAATCCTAGACAAACGTTTCCATTCTTATGTATATCACACACAATTTTCTGTTCGTGTGCGATCGGGGGAGATAACGGAGACGCTTTCGAAGGACAAGCCGTGGGAGATAGTCTTGCCATCCCAAATAGTAATTGTAGAACAAACGTTTGTGTGGCATACCACATCACACACAATTTTTTGTATAGCCTCATCTGTGATAGGTGTAGCTATCACAGATGCTCTGCCTCAGTTAACAGTTTGCATTTTCTGAGATGCTCTACCTCAGAAAACCGCCATCCCGCTTCCCCCTCCTTACCCCCTACCAGTTGGCCACGTGTTGCCCGTGCCTGGCGCTGACGAGGCTCCCTGTGCCCTCCTGCTTTCACGCCAGATTTAGCCGAGCTGGAGGCAGGGGCCTCCATGGCTGGCTCGGGCCCTCCCACCCTCCTGTGGTGTTGTGGCAGTGGCGGTGCCCCTCTCCGAGCAATGCAATGGCTTTGGGGCTACAACTTCAGTTGGCTCCCGGTGGTGCTCCCTGATAACCCACAAGTATAGGGGATCACAACAGTTTTCGAGGGTAGTATTTCACCCAAATTTATTGATTCGATACAAGGGGAGCCAAAAGAATATTTATGAGGTTTAGCAGTTGAGAGTTGTCAATTCTACCACACATGGAGAACTAAATATCTACATCAAAGTGTTGACTGCTACTTCTTGAGCTTGAGTTGGTTTTTCCCTTGAAGAGGAAAGAGTGATGCATCACAGTAGAGATAGTATTTCCCTCAGTTAAGAACCAAGGAATCAATCCAGTAGGAGAAACGCGCAAGTCCCAATTAGATGCACCTACACAAACAATCAAACACTTGCACCCAACGCGATAAAGGGGTTGGCAATCCCTTCACGGTCACTTGCAAAGGTGAGATCTGATAGAGATAGATAAAACTAAACAAAAGATAAATATTTTTGGGTTTTTCGGTTTATAGATCTGAAAATAAAAGATTGCAAAATACTAGATCGGAAACTAATACGATGGAAAATAGACCCGGGCCATAGGTTTCACTAGAGGCTTCTCTCATTAAGGCAAATAATACGGTGGGTGAACAAATTACTGTCGAGCAATTGATAGAAAAGCGCAAAGTTATGATGATGTCCAAGGCAATGATTATGTAATATATGCATCACGTACGTGTCAAGTAGACCGACTCCTGACTGCATCTACTAATATTACTCCACACATCGACGGCTATCCAGCATGCATCTAGAGTATTAAGTTCATAAAGAACGGAGTAACGCCTTAAGTAAGATGACATGATGTAGAGGAATAAACTCAAGAAATATGATGAAAACCCCATCTTTTTTATCCTTGATGGCAACAATTCAATACGTGTCTCGCTACCCCTACTTTGTCACTTGGTGAAATCACGCAAGATTGAACCCAAAGCTAAGCACCTCTCCCATTGCAAGAAAAACCAAACTAGTTGGCCAAACCAAACCGATAATTCGAAGAGAAATACAAAGATATCAAATCATGCACATAAGAATTCAGAGAAGATTCAAATAATATTCATAGATAAGTTGATCATAAATCCACAATTCATCAGATCTCGACAAACACACCGCAAAAGAAGATTACATCGGATAAATCTCCAAGAACATCGAGGAGAACATGGTATTGAGAATCAAAGAGAGAGAAGAAGCCATCTAGCTACTAGCTATGGACCCGTAGGTCTGTGGTAAACTAGTCACGCTTCATCGGAAGGGTAATAGAGTTGATGTAGATTCCCTCCGTGATCGAATCCCCCTCCGGCAGGATGCCGGAAAAGGCCCCCAGATGGGATCTCACGGGAACAAAAGGTTGTGGCGGTGGAAAAGTGTTTTCGTGGATGCTTCTGGTGGTTCTGGAATATATGTGAATATATAGGAGGAAGAGCTAGGTCAGGGGGTCACCAAGGGGCCCACAAGATAGGCCCCCCTAGGGCGTGCCCTCCACCGTTGCCGCAGCCTCGTGGCTCTTCTGACTTGTACTCCAAGTCCCCTGGGTGTCTTCTGGTCCAAGAAAAATCATCGTGAAGTTTTATTCCGTTTGGACTCCGTTTAGTATTCTTTTTTGCGAAGCTCAAAAACAAGGAAAAAACAGAAACTCGCACTGGGCTCTAGGTTAATAGGTTAGTCCCAAAAACAATATAAAATAGCATATTAATGCATATAAAACATCCAAAACAGATAATATAATAGCATGGAACAATCAAAAATTATAGATACGTTGGAGACGTATCAAGCATCCCCAAGCTTAATTCCTGCTCGTCCTCGAGTAGGTAAATGATAAAAACAGAATTTTTTATGTGGAATGCTACCTAACATATTTATCCATGTAATTTTATTTATTGTGGCATGAATGTTTAGATCCATAAGATTGAAAACAAAAGTTTAATATATGATATAAAAACAATAATACTTCAAGCATACTAATAAAGCAATCATGTCTTCTCAAAATAACATGGCCAAACAAAGCTATCCCTACAAAATCATACAGTCTGGCTATGCTCCATCTTCATCACACAAAATATTCAAATCATGCACAACCCTGATGACAAGTCAAGCAATTGTGTCATACTTTTCATGTTCTCAAACCTTTTCAACTTTCACGCAATACATCAGCGTGAGCCATGGACATAGGACTATAGGTGGAATAGAATATGGTGGTTGTGGAGAAGACAAAAAGAAGGAGATAGTCTCACATCAACTATAGGCGTATCAACGGTCTATGGAGATGCCCGTCAATATATATCAATGTGAGTGAGTAGGGATTGCCATGCAATGGATGCACAAGAGCTATAAGTTTATGAAAGCTCAAAAGAAAACTAAGTGGGTGTGCATCCAACTTGCTTGCTCACGAAGACCTAGGGCAATTTGAGGAAGCCCATCGTTGGAATATACAAGCCAAGTTCTATGATGAAAAATTCCAACTAGTATATGAAAATGGCAACATAGGAGACTATCTATCATGAAGATCATGGTGCTACTTTGAAGCACAAGTGTAGAAAAAGGATAGTAGCATTGCCCCTTCTATCTTTTCTCTCATGTTTTTGTAATGGATTCTTTGGCCTCTCCTTTTTTGTTGGCTTCTTTGGCCTCTTTTATTTTTCCTCACATGGGGCAATGCTCTAATAATGAAGATCATCACACTTTTATTTACTTACAACTCAAGAATTACAACTCGATACTTAGAACAAAATATGACTCTATATGAATGCCTCCGGCGGTGTACCAGGATGTGCAATGACTCAAGAGTGACAAGTATGAAAATTATGAATGGTGGCTTTGCCACAAATACTATGTGAACTACATGATCATGCAAAGCAATATGACAATGATGAAGCGTGTCATAATAAAACAGAATGGTGGAAGTTGCATGGCAATATATCTCGAAATGGCTATGGAAATGCCATAATAGGTAGGTATGGTGGCTGTTTTGAGGAAGGTAAAAGGTAGGTGTAAGGCACCGGTGAAAGTTGCGCGGTACTAGAGAGGCTAGCAATGGTGGAAGAGTGAGAGTGCGTATAATCCATGGACTCAACATTAGTCATAAATAACTCACATACTTATTGCAAAAATCTATTAGTCATCAAAACAAAGTACTATGCGCATGCCCCTAGGGGGATAGATTGGTAGGAAAAGACCATCGCTCGTCCCCGACCACCACTCATAAGGAAGACAATTAATAAATAAATCATGCTCCAACTTCGTTACATAACGGTTCACCATACGTGCATGCTACGGGAATCACAAACTTTAACACAAGTATTTCTACAATCCACAATTACTCACTAGCATGACTCTAATATCACCATCTCCATATCTCAAAACACACATAGGGAATCAAACTTCTCATAGTATTCAATGCACTTTATATGAAAGTTTTTATTATATCCCTCTTGGATGCCTATCATATTAGGACTAAATTCATAACCAAAGCAAATTACCACGCTGTTTAGAGAGAATCTCAAAATAATATAAGTGAAGCATGAGAGTTCAATAATTTCTACAAAATAAAGCCACCGCCGTGCTCTAAAAAGATACAAGTGAAGCACTAGAGCAAAATTGCCTAGCTCAAAAGATATAAGTGAAGCACATAGAGTATTCTAATAAATCACGATTCATGTGTGTCCTATCAAAAGGTGTGTACAACAAGGATGATTATGGCAAACTAAAAATTAAAGACTCATATTATACAAGACGCTCCAAGAAAAACACATATCATGTGGTGAATAAAAATATAGCCTCAAGTAAATTTACCGATAGACGAAGACGAAAGAGGGGATGCCATCCGGGGCATCCCCAAGCTTAGCCTCTTGGTTGTCCTTGAATATTACCTTGGGGTGCCTTGGGCATCCCCGATCTTAGGCTCTTGCCACTCCTTATTCCATAGTCCATCAAATCTTTACCCAAAACTTGAAAACTTCACAACACGAAACTCAACAGAAAATCTTATGAGATCCGTTAGTATAAGAAAATAAAATCACCACTTTTGGTACTGTTGTGAACTCATTCTTTATTTATATTGCTGTAATATCTACTATATTCCAACTTCTCCATGGTTCATACCCCCCCGATACTACCCATAAATTCATCAAAATAAGCAAACAACACATAGAAAACAAAATCTGTCAAAAATAGAACAATCTGTAGCAATCTGTAAACTTCGAATACTTATGTAACTCCAAATATTCTGAAAAAAGGAAAATAGAGGTAATTTGTATATAAATCTTGTGTAAAAAATTCAGAATTTTATCACACTTCTATGATTTTTAAAAATTCTTGGACTGGGCGCAAAAGTTTCTATTTTTCAACAAGTTCAAATCAAGTATCACCGTAAGCTGTCCCAAAGGTCTTACTTGGCACAAACACTAATTAAAACACAAAAACTGATTTAAACAGAGGCTAGATGAATTATTTATTAAAAAACAGAACCAAAAAAGTAGGAACAAAAATAAAATTGGGTTGCCTCCCAACAAGCGCTATTGTTTAACGCCCCTAACTAGGCATAAAAACATAGATCTAGGTGTTGTCATCTTTGGTATGCAATTCCTCGATTGCACACTTATAATCCTTAGGAGATTCCTTGGTTTTATCAATGATCAAACTCCTAGGCAAGAAATCAAGAAATTCGCTCGTGGCAATTGGTTCCTTAATAATATCGAAAGGATTAGAGTGAATACTTATTGTTTTGAGATCTTCGTTACCTTTAGTCGAAGATTCACCCTTATTCTTAGGAACATAACTAAACTTTGTAGCCTTAGTAGGAGGAAAATCTTGAGTCGTTTTAATGGAGGAAAAGGCGGAACCCAAGTTGGTAATAATATCTTCCAGTTTGCCAATTCTAGTAGAATTGTGATCTATCTTTTCATTAACTATGGGTTCCTTTTCCCTAAGATTCTTTAAAGAAACTCCTACCTTAGATCCATATTGAGCAATCTGATTATGAATCTTTTTATCCAAATTTTCAATCAATCTACGGTAGCAATTTTATTCTCAATAATATCAAGCCTTTGCATCACATGTTCCAAGGTTAAAACAGTTCCATTGATCATAAGAGGTGGTGGGCCTAACAAATCTATAATAGCTTTATAAGAATCAAAAGTATGGCTCCCCAAGAAATTTCCCCCGGTAATGGTATCTAGAACATATCTATTCCAAGGAGTAATGCCCACATAAAAGTTGCGAAGGAGAACGGCAGTAGATTGCTTTCTAGTAGATCTATTCTAAGCATTGCAAATTCTATACCAAGCATCCTTTAAATGTTCTCCCTCCCTTTGCTTAACATTAAGGACCTCATTCTCGGGAGTGCTAACAATGATGGAAGGACTAGCCATAAAAGCAAGACAAGCGATCTAACAAACGAGCAAACAAAAAGCAAACGAAAAAGACGAACAGAATAAGGGCGAATAAAAAGGCTCTTTTCAGAAATCGTTTTAGAAGTGGGGGAGAGGAAAACGAGAGGCGAATGGCGAATAATGTAATGCAACAGATGAGAGTTTATGATGGGTACTTGGTAGGCTTGACGTAGATCTCCCCGGCAACGGCGCCAGAAACTGGCAAGTTGACGGGAGACTATTCTTGACTTTTGCGAATCTCCCCGGCAACGGCGCCAGAAATGCTTCCTTCTACTTCTTGAGCTTGCATTGGTTTTTCCCTTGAAGAGGAAAGGGTGATGTAGCACAGTAGAGATAAGTATTTCCCTCAGTTAAGAACCAAGGTATCAATCCAGTAGGAGAAACACGGAAGTCCCCAATAGATGCACCTACACAAACAATCAAACACTTGCACCCAACGCAATAAAGGGGTTGTCAATCCCTTCACGGCCACTTGCAAAGCTGAGATCTGATAGAGATAGATAAAAATAAACAAAAGATAAAATATTTTTGGGTTTTTTTGTTTATAGATCTGAAAATAAGAGACTGCAAAATAGTAGATCGGAAACTAATACAATGGAAAATAGACCCGGGGGCCATAGGTTTCACTAGAGGCTTCTCTCATGAAGGCAAATAATATGGTGGGTGAACAAATTACTATCGAGCAATTGATAGAAAAGCGCAAAGTTATGACGATATCCAAGGCAATGACTATGTAATATAGGCATCACGCCCGTTTCAAGTAGACTGACTCCTGCCTGCATCTACTACTATTACTCCACACATCGACCGCTATCCAGCATGCATCTAGAGTATTAAGTTCATAAAGAATGGAGTAACGCCTTAAGTAAGATGACATGATGTAGAGGAATAAACTCAAGCAATATGATGAAAACCCCATCTTTTTATCCTTGATGGCAACAATTCAATACGTGTCTCGCTACCCCTACTTTGTCACTGGGTGAAATCACGCATGATTGAACCCAAAGATAAGCACCTCTCCCATTGCAAGAAAAATCAATCTAGTTGGCCAAACCAAACCGATAATTCAAAGAGAAATACAAAGATATCAAATCATGCACATAAGAATTCAAAGAAGATTCAAATAATATTCATAGATAAGCTGATCATAAATCCACAATTCATCGGATCTCGACAAACACACCACAAAAGAAGATTACATCGGATAGATCTCGAAGAACACCGAGGAGAATATGGTATTGAGAATCAAAGAGAGAAAAGAAGCCATCTAGCTACTAGCTATGGTCCCGTAGGTCTGTGGTAAACTACTCAAGCTTCATCGGAAGGGCAATAGAGTTGATGTAGATGCCCTCCGTGATCGAATCCCCCTCCGGCAGGATGCCGGAAAAGGCCCCAAGATGGGATCTCAGGGGAACAGAAGGTTGCGGTGGTGGAAAAGTGTTTTCATGGATGCTGCTGGTGGTTCTGGAATATATGTGAATATATAGGAGGAAGAGCTAGGTCAGGGGGTCACCGAGGGGCCCACAAGGTAGGGGTGCCCCCCCTAGGGCGCGCCCTCCACCCTTGCCGCCGCCTCGTGACACTTCTGACTTGTACTCCAAGTCCCCTAGGTGTCTTCTGGTCCAAGAAAAATCATCGTGAAGTTTTATTCCGTTTGGACTCCGTTTAGTATTCCTTTTCTGCGAAGCTCAAAAATAAGGAAAAAACGGAAACTGGCACTGGGCTCTAGGTTAATAGGTTAGTCCCAGAAATAATATAAAATAGCATATTAATGCATATAAAACATCCAAAACAGATAATATAATAGCATGGAACAATCAAAAATTATAGATACGTTGGAGAAATATCAAGCATCCCCAAGCTTAATTCCTACTTGTCCTCGAGTAGGTAAATGATAAAAACAGAATTTTTGATGTCGAATGCTACCTAACATATTTATCCATGTAATTTTCTTTATTGTGGCATGAATGTTCAGATGCATAAGATTGAAAACAAAAGTTTAATATTGATATAAAAACAATAATACTTCAAGCATACTAATAAAGCAATCATGTCTTCTCAAAATAACATCGCCAAAGAAAGCTATCCCTACAAAATCATATAGTCTGGCTATGCTCCATCTTCATCACACAAAATATTCAAATCATGCACAACCCAATGACAAGCTAAGCAATTGTTTCATACTTTTGATGTTCTCAAACCTTTTCAACTTTCACGCAATACATCAGAGTGAGCCATGGACATAGGACTATAGGTGGAATAAAATATGGTGGTTGTGGAGAATAGTCATACGTGCTTATAATAAGAACGTTAATGACACCTTTTGTCCTACCCTCCCATGGCAGCGGGGTCCATAAGAAAACTAAGGGATATTAAGGCCTACTTTTTATATAGAACCGGAACAAAGCATTAGCACATAGTGAATACATGAACTCCTCGAACTACAGTCATCCCCGGAGAGTATCGTAACTATTAACTATTGTCACTTTGGGGTCTACGGATCAGAATAACAAGTGCATATAACTAGCAGATAGGATCAAGAACTCAAATATATTCATGAAAACATAGAGGCTCCAGATCTAAAATCATGGCATTCGGTCCCTAATGACAAGCATTAAGCATAGCAAAAGTTATAGCGACATTAATCTCAGAACATAGTAGATACTAGGGATTAATCCCTAACAAATCGACTAGATAACATAATAAATCTCACCCAACTCCATCACTGTCCAGCAAGCCTACAAAGGAATTACCCACTCTCGGCGCTGACCATCATGAAGTTGTTGATGAAGAAGGGTCGATGATGATGATGGCGAAGAATCCCCCTTTCTGGAGCCCCGAACGGCCTCCAGAATAGCCCTCCCAATGAAGAACAGGAGGTAGCGGCGGCTCCGTATTGTAAAATGCGATGAACCTTCTTATCCATTTTTTTCTCAGGGAAGCATAATTTATAGGCTTGGAATTCGGTCAGACGGCCGCCTATGGGATCCACAAGGCATCAGGGCGCGCCCTATTGCCTTGTGAGCAACTGGTGGCCCCGCTCCGGTGGATCTTCTTTCCAGTTTTTTTATTTATTCAGTAAAAATCTCCGCAAAGTTTCGTCCAATTCTGAGAACTTTTAGTTTTGCACAAAAATAACACCATGGTGGTTATGTTGAAAATAACGTCAGTCCAGGTTAGTTTCATTCAAATCATGCATATTAGAGTCCAAAACAAGAGAAGAAGTGTTTGAAAAGTAGATACAATGGAGACGTATCACTCCCCAGCGGCGGCTGCCCTTGCAGCGCGCCGGCCTAGCTGCAAGGTGGGCATTTAAGGCTTGTAGTGGGTGTGTTACCGGTGCGGCTCTGGCCACGACAACCCTGGACCCGCGTTCTCCAGTGTCTTTGGCTCACCGGCATCCTCTACCAGTGCAGCACTAGCCCCGACGCTTTTGAGGTTGCATTATGCGGCCTCTTTGGTTTACCGGTGTCCTGACGGCCTTGACTTTGATGGTATAGAGCGCGTCTCTCCAGTTTTGGGCATGTCAATGTCACTGTTGTATTCACTTTCCCTCGCGTCAGTCTCCCACGCATCGCCACCTCCCCAACCCCAACCCATGTTACCTCATTGCCTAGTTCCTATGCCATGCATGTCCACGGCTTGTGTGTCCAGCGGCGCTGGTGCCACCGCAGCACCGGGCACGGTGTTGGTTTTGGAGATGTCTTCCCCTCGCGTTAGTCTCCCACGCATCGCCACCTCCCCAACCGCTCCCACTCACTCTGTCCTACACCGATTTGCGCGGGAGACGTGCGCACGGCAGGCCTCTGCCCCATCCACTGTGCAACGGCGACACCGAGCCCAGGCATGACACCCAGCCGCGCGGTCCCCCGCGTGGAGTGCCGATGCCAGCTCAGGACGAGGCTAGCTGCCAGATTGTGCATCAGCAGCTGCGCGACACGGCAGTGCCCCCCGCGTCGTTGCGTCAGATCCAAGACCATGCCGCCCAGGAAGCTGTGGGGAATGGGCACCAGAACCGTGCCGCCCGCGACCGCATTGCTCCTGCGCGAGGCACGCCAGTGAGCACTGTCGGCTGCCGAGCATTCACCCATGAGCTGCGCCGAGTGGTTTGGCTGGTCAAGTTCAAGCCGGAGCTGCCCCCACGCTATGATGGCATCCCCGACCCAGCGGAGTTCCTCCAGCTCTACACGCCGAGCATCGAGGCGGCGAACGGCGACGACAAGGTCATGGCGAACTAGTTCCCCATGGCCCTCAAGTACGGGGCGCAGTCCTGGCTCATGAACTTGCCCAAGGGGTCAATCTCCTCATAGGACGAACTCCGCGAGCGGTTCATACCAACTTCCAGGGCACCCGCGACCGCGCCCTCACCATCAGCAACCCACGGTGCGTGAAGCAGTGCCCTGCCGAGACCCTCCGCAAGAACACTCAACGCTTCACCCAAGTCCGCCTCAAGACCCCGAGGGCCTCGGACAAAGCCATCATCTCAGCATTCACCGAGGGCGTCACAGATGTCAGGATGAGCGAGAAGCTCGCCATAAATGATAACCTGCACACTGATGACCCACAAGTATAGGGGATCTATCGTAGTCCTTTCGATAAGTAAGAGTGTCGAACCCAATAGGGAGCAGAAGGAAATGACAAGTGGTTCTGAGCAAGGCATTCTCTGCAAGCACTGAAATTATCGGTAACAGATAGTTTGGTGATAAGATAAATCGTAATGGGTAACAAGTAACAAAAGTAACTAAGGTGCAGCAAGGTAGCCCAATCCTTCTTGTAGCAAAAGACAAGCCTGGACGAACTCTTATATAAATCAAAGCGCTCCCGAGGACACATGGGAATTGTTGTCAAGTTAGTTTTCATCATGCTCATATGATTCGCGTTCGTTACTTTGATAATTTGATATGTGGGTGGACCGGTGCTTGGGTGCTGCCCTTCCTTGGACAAGCCTCCCACTTATGATTAACCCCTCTCGCAAGCATCCGCAACTACGAAAAAAGAATTAAGGTAAACCTAACCATAGCATGAAACATATGGATCCAAATCAGCCCCTTACGAAGCAACACATAAACTAGGGTTTAAGCTTCTGTCACTCTAGAAACCCATAATCTACTTATTACTTCCCAATGCCTTCCCCTAGGCCCAAATAATGGTGAAGTGTCATGTAGTCGACGTTCACATAAGACGACTAGAGGAGAGACAACATACATCTCATCAAAATATCGAACGAATACCAAATTCACATGATTACTTATAACTAGACTTCTCCCATGTCCTCAGGAACAAACGTAACTACTCACAACGCATATTCATAATCATAATCGGAGGAGTATTAATTATCATTAAGGATCTGAACATATGATCTTCCACCGGATAAACCAACTAGCATCAACTACAAGGAGTAATCAACACTACTAGCAACCCACAGGTACCAATCTGAGGTTTTGGGACCAAGATCCAATACAAGAGATGAACTAGGGTTTGAGAGGAGATGGTGCTGGTGAAGATGTTGATGGATATTGACCCCCTCTAGATGAGAGGATCGATGGTGATGACGATGGCGACGATTTCCCCCTCTGGGAGGGAAGTTTCCCCAGCAGAACAGCTCCGCCGGAGCCCTAGAATCTGTTCTGCCCAGGTTCCGCCTTGAGACGGCGGCGCTTCATCCCGAAAGCTTCTCTCCGATTTTTTCTAGGGTAAAAGACACCATATAGCAGAAGATGGGTACCAAAGGCCTGCCAGGGGGCCCACAAGGTCGGGGGCGCGTCCAGGGGTAGGGCGCGCCCTCCACCCTTGTGGCGGGCTGGTGGCCCCCCTATGGTACTTTCTTCGCCCAATATTTTTTATATATTCCAAAAACATGCTCCGTGAAGTTTCAGGACTTTTGGAGTTGTGCAGAATAGGTCTCTAATATTTGCTCCTTTTCCAGCCCAGAATTCCAGCTGCCGGCATTCTCCCTCTTCATGTAAACCTTGTAAAATAAGAGAGAATAGGCATAAGTATTGTGATATAATGTGTAATAACAGCCCATAATGCAATAAATGTCAACATAAAAGCATGATGCAAAATGGACGTATTAACTCCCCCAAGCTTAGACCTCGCTTGTCCTCAAGCGAAAGCCGATATCGATAAATATGTCCACATGTTTAGAGATAGAGGTGTCGATAAAATAAAATACGGACATGAGGGCATTATGGTCATCTTTAGAACAACAACATATAATGCCATATAATTTCTTATGCTCAAGTAACAATTCGTTCACAAGGTAAAGTATGAATCAGAAACTTCATTGAAAACTAAAAAACTATGATCTCAATCACTGAAGAAATTGCAATTTATCATAACATCGGAAAGGGTCAAATAAGAGCTTTTCAGCAAGTCCACATACTCAACTATCATGTAATCTTTCACAATTGCTAACACTCACGCGATACTTAAGGGTACAAAATTTCAACCAGATACAGAGAAAGATAGGGGCTTATAGTTTCGCCTCCCAACCTTTTACCTCAAGGGTAATGTCAACAATAATACTTTATGATAACTTACACCCGAGTGGATATATATATCCGGATCTCTCCAACACATAGAGCTTGCCAAAGGAAAAAGTGTAAAAAGTGAAGGTGATGATCACCATGACTCTTGTATAAGGGTAGAAGATAAAAGTAAAAGATAGGCCCTTCTTAGTGGGAAGCAGAGGTTGTCATGCGCTTTTATGGTTGGATGTATAAAATCTTAGTGCAATAGAACGTCACTTTATATTGCCGCTTGTGATAAAGACCTTTATTATGCAGTCCGTCGCTTTTATTTCTTCCATATCACATGTTCATATCAAGCTTATTTTCTTCACACTAATAGATCATACATATTTAAAGAGAAAATTTTATTGCTTGCACCGATGACAACTTACTTCAAGGATCTTACTCAATCCATAGGTAGGTATGGTGGACTCTCATGGCAAAATTGGGTTTAGGGATGTTTGGAAGCACAAGTAGTATCTCTACTTGGTGCAAAGAATTTGGCTAGCATGAGGGGGAAAGGCAAGCTTAACATGTTCGATGATCCATGACAATATAACTTCTATTCGGACATAAGAAAACATAACCCATTATGTTGTCTTCCTTGTCCAACATCAACTGTTTAGCATGTCATATTTTAATGAGTGCTCACAATTACAAAAGATGTCCAAGATAGTATATTTATATGTGAAGCCTCTCTTTCTTTATTACTTCCTATTAATTGCAACAATGACCAAAACTATGTTTGTCAACTCTCAATAACTTTTATTCATCATACTCTTTATATGTGAAGTCATTACTCTCCATAAGATCAATATATGAACTTTTTATTTCTTTCTTTTTATTTAATTCCCTCAAAATCATAGCAAGAAAGCAAAGCCCTTTTCTCAAACTACTCTTTATTATATATCTCAAGGACTCGACTACATAGATAGAGATCAAAGCAAAACTCAAAGCTAGATCATACTAAAAAATTTATTCTACTAGATCAAGATATAACCAAAAGGATCGAACTAAGAAAAGCGATAAAGATAAAGATGTGATGGTGATACGATACCGGGGCACTCCCCCAAGCTTGGCAGTTGCCAAGGGGAGTGTCCATACCCATGTATTTAGATCTCTTTCTTCGGGGGTGGTGATGTAATATTCTTGGCGATGATGCCCCTTAGGATATGATTCTCTTCCTCGATCTTTATTAATTTGCTGCTTAAGATCCATCACTTCCTTGCGAAGTTTACCCGTGACGGCTAGAGCTCCATCCACCCATGGATGTTTTTTTGCTGCGGGAGAAAAAGCAACACTCTTTTTCATATTTTCATAAGAGAGAAATTTAGCATTGGGAAGAATAACCGAATTTTGTATTGCTAAGCTCTGAAGTTCCTCCAGCATGAACCAGGTTTGAAGACGAGAGGTAACTTCTTGATCCTCCTCCATGGCATCCACTCTTTTCAAGTCAGCCTCCATCTCTTCCTCCGTTGTTGGCCCAAAGTGGTTAGTATCACTGTATGCTCCTGGGCCTGGTGTCGGGTGAGATACCCGACTCTCCCCGACCGACTCTTGCGAAGACATCTTGCTCCAAATCTGCTGCAGGAACAACTCAAAACGAAAACAGGAGATTTTTGCGTGGTACAGTGGTCAAATCCTTCGGGAGATTATATAATGAATTTTTACTGACCATAAGAAGTATTGTGCAAGAAAACGGAGCCCAGAGGGCACACGAGGTGGCCACAAGGTCGAGGGGCGCGCCCAGGGGGTAGGGCGCGCCCTCCACCCTTGTGGTGGCCTCGTGTCTCTTTCGGACTACTTTTAATTTTCCTACTTTTTTAAATATTCCAAAACGGAGAAAATTTATCATTGGAAATGTTTTGGAGTCGGTTCACTTACCGTACCACATACCTATTCCTTTCCGGAGTCTGAAACGTTCTAGAAAGTGTCCCTTATGTACTCCTCCGGGGTTACGGTATCAATTATATTGGTCTCAACATTTATGGGAGTACCTGAGATATAATGTTTGAGTCTTTGACCGTTTACCACCTTCGGATTTTTTCCTTCGGCGTTGTTGATTTTTATGGCACCAGAACGATATACCTCCTTGATAATGTAAGGGCCTTCCCATTTGGAGAGAAATTTCCTTGCAAAAAATCTTAAACGAGAGTTGTATAGCAAAACATGATCTCCTATATTAAACACACGCTTTTGTATCCTTTTATCATGCCATCTTTTAACCTTTTCTTTAAACAACTTGGCATTCTCATAGGCTTGGGTTCTCCATTCATCAAGCGAGCTAATGTCAAATAGCCTCTTCTCACTGGCAAGTTTGAGATCATAATTGAGCTCTTTAATAGCCCAATATGCCTTATGTTCTAGTTCAAGAGGTAAGTGACATGCTCTTCCATAAACCATTTTATACGGAGACATACCCATAGGATTCTTATAAGCAGTTCTATAAGCCCACAAAGCATCATCAAGTTTCTTAGACCAATTCTTTCTAGATCTATTAACAATCTTTTGCAAAATTAATTTAATCTCTCTATTGCTCAATTCTACTTGACCACTAGACTGAGGATGATATGGAGATGCGATTCTATGATTAACATCATATTTAGTGAGCATTTTACGGAAAGCACCATGAATAAAATGTGAACCACCATTAGTCATTAAATATCTAGGGACTCCAAACCTCGGAAAAATAACTTCTTTAAGCATCTTAATAGAAGTGTTATGACCAACACTACTAGTTGGAATAGCTTGTACCCACTTAGTAACGTAATCAACAACAACTAAAATATGTGTATACCCATTAGAGGAAGGAAAAGGTCCCATATAATCAAACCCCCAGACATCAAATGGTTCAATAACAAGTGAATAGTTCATAGGCATTTCCTGACGTCTACTAATATTACCAATTCTTTGACATTGATCACAAGACAAGACAAACTTACGAGCATCCTTGAAGAGAGTAGGCCAATAGAAACCGGATTGCAATACCTTATGTGCAGTTCTATCTCCAGCGTGGTGTCCTCCATAAGACTTGGAGTGGCACTTGCATAGGATCTTTTACTGTTCATGCTCAGGTACACAGCGTCTAATAACACCATCTACTCCTTTATAAAGGTGTGGGTCATCCCAAAAGTAATGTCTTAAATCATAGAAAAACTTTTTCTTTTGCCGGTATGTGAAACTAGGTGGTATAAACTTAGCAACAATATAATTAGCATAATCAGCATACCATGGAGCATTACGAGAAGCATTTATGAATTGTTCATCAGGAAAGCTATCATCAATAGGTAGTCAGTCATCAAGAACATTTTCTAACCTAGACAAGTTGTCTGCAACGGGGTTCTCAACTCCCTTAATATGCAAATAAAATTCTTGTAGCAAGAGAACCCATCTAATAAGTCTAGGTTTAGCATCTTTCTTTTCCATAAGATATTTAATAGCAGCATGATCAGTGTGAACAGTTACTTTGGAATCAACAATATAAGGTCTGAACTTCTCACATGCAAATACAACTACTAAAAATTCTTTTTCGGTGGTAGCATAATTTCTCTGGGCACTGTCTAGAGTTTTACTAGTATACTGAATAAAATTTAATTTCTTAACAACACTTTGTCCTAGAACAGCACCAACAGCATAATCACTAGCATCACACATAATTTCAAAGGGTAAATTCCAATCAAGTGGCTGAACAATAGGTGCAGAAATCAAGGCTTTCTTAAGTATTTCAAATGCTTCTACACAATCATCATCAAAAACAAAAGGAACATCTTTTTGTAAGAGATTACTGAGAGGCCTAGAAATTTTAGAGAAGTATTTAATAAACCTCCTATAGAAACTAGCATGACCAAGAAAACTTCTTATACCTTTGATATCTTTAGGACACAACATCTTTTCAATAGCATCTACTTTAGCTTTATCAACTTCAATACCTCTTTTAGAAATTTTATGCCCCAAGACAATACCTTCATTAACCATAAAGTGGCACTTCTCCCAATTCAAGACAAGATTAGTTTCTTCACATCTCTGCAAAACTCGATCAAGGTTGCTTAAGCAATCATCAAAAGAAGTTCTGTAAACGGAGAAATCATCCATGAAAACCTCAACAATCTTTTCACAAAAGACAGAGAATATAGCAGTCGTACATCTTTGAAAGGTAGCAGGTCCATTACATAAACCAAAAGGCATACATCTATAAGCAAAGGTACCGAAAGGGCAAGTAAAAGTGGTTTTATCTTGATCTTCTTTTGACACAGGTATTTGAGATAAACCAGAATAACCATCTAGAAAGCAAAAATGAGTATGTTTGGATAATCTTTCTAGCATTTGATCAATAAAAGGTAGATGGTAATGATATTTTCTAGTAGCTTTATTTTATTTGCAGAAATCAATTACCATTATATAACCTGTAGCAATTCTTTGAGGAATCAATTCATTCTTATCATTAGGAACAACAGTAATACCTCCCTTCTTAGGGACACAATGAACATGACTCACCCATTGACTATCAGCAATAGGATAAATTATACCTACCTCCAGAAGCTTTAGTATTTCATTTCTTACCACTTCTTTCATCTTAGGATTTAACCGTCGTTGATGATCAAGAACTGGTTTAGCATCTTTCTCCAATTTAATTTTGTGCTAACATAAAGTGGGACTAATGCCCTTAAGATGATCAAGAGTATATCCAATAGCGGCACGGTGCTTCTTCAAAGTTTTCAATAATTTCTTTTCTTCATGCTCTGAAAGGTTAGCAGTAATAATAACAGGATATATCTTCTTTTCATCAAGATAAGCATATTTTAGAGTATCAGGTAATTGTTTAAGCTCAAACACGGGATCACCCTTAGGTGGAGGAGGATCTCCAAGGATTTCAACAGGAAAATTGTGTTTCAAAATAGGTCCCTGATTAAAGAATACTTCATCTATTTCTCTTCTTTCATTCATATACATATCATTTTCATGGTCTAGCAAATATTGTTCTAAGGGATCAGCAGGAGGCACGACAATAGAAGCAAGAGTAATAATTTCATCCTTACTAGGCAATTCTTTATCATGGGGTTGTCTATGAAATTTAGAGAAACTAAAATCATGAGACATATCCCCTAAACCAACAGTAACAATATCCTTCTCGCAATCTATCTTAGCATTAACAATATTCAAGAAAGGTCTACCAAATATAATGGGACAAAAATTATCTTGTGGAGAGGCAAGAACAAGAAAATCAGTAGGATATTTTATCTTCCCACACAAGACTTCAACATATCTAACAATCCCAATTGGTGATATAGTTTCTCTATTAGCAAGCTTAATAGTAACACCAATATCTTCTATCTCAGCAGGTGCAATATCATTCATAATTTCTTTATATAATGTGTAAGGAATTGCACTCGCACTAGCACCCACATCACATAACCCATGATAACAGTGATCTCCAATTTTAACAGAAACAACAGGCATGCCAACAATAGGTCTATGTTTATCTTTAGTATCAGGTTTAGCTATTCTAGCAGCTTCATCACAGAAATAAATAACATGCCCATCAATATTATCAACAAAGAGATCTTTAACCATAGCAATACTAGGTTCAATTTTAATCTGCTTAGAGGGTGTATGTGTTTTAGTATTACTTTTACGAACCACAGTTGAAGCTTTAGCATGATCCTTTATTCTAACAAGGAATGGTGGCTTCTCAATATAAGCAGTGGGAACAATAGGATCAACATTATAAATAATAGTTTCTTCAACTGTAATAGGTTCGGCTACTTTAACTTCAATGGGAGGTTGATATTTAAACCACTTCTCTTTAGGGATATCAACATGGGTAGCAAATGATTCAAAGAAAGAAGCTACTATCTCAGAGTCAAGTCCATATTTGGTGCTAAAATCACAAAAAGCATCGGTATCCATAAAAGATTTAACACAATCAAACTTAAGATTTATACCTGTCTCCTTACCTTCATCAAGATCCCAATCTTCAGAGTTGCGTTTAATTCTTTCCAATAAATCCCATTTGAATCCAATATCCTTCTTCATATAGGAACTAGTACAAGAAGTATCGAGCATGGATCGATCATTATGAGAAAGCCGAGCATAAAATTTTTGAATAATAATTTCTCTTGAGAGCTCATGATTGGGGCATGAATATAACATTGACTTAAGCCTCCCCCAAGCTTGAGCGATACTTTCTCCTTCACAAGGCCAAAAATTATATATATAGTTCCGATCACGATGAACCAGATGCATAGGATAAAACTTCTGATGAAATTCCAATTTCAATCGGTTCTAGTTCCCTGATCCAATACCATCCAATAGCCTATACCATGTCAATGCCTTTCCCTTCAAACATAAAGGGAAGACCTTCTGCTTGACAACATCCTCGGGCATACCTACAAGCTTAAATAATCCACAAACTTCATCCACATAGATTAGGTGCATATCAGGATGTAATGTTCCATCTCCTGCATAAGGATTAGCTAGCAATTTCTCTATCATACCCGAAGGAATTTCATATTAAGTATTTTTAGTAGGTGCAGTAGGCTGAGGAGCAACTAATTGTGGTTCCGGTCAAGGTGAAGATACCCCGAACAAGCCCCTCAATGGATTATTTTCCATAGTAACAAGTGACAGTAAATTTTAGCACACTATATAAATGTTTCCTTACCAAATTTCACTTACCAAAGGCGCTTCACACCCCGGCAACGTCGCCAGAAAAGAGTCTTGATGAACCACAAGTATAGGGGATCTATCGTAGTCCTATCGATAAGTAAGAGTGTCGAACCCAATGAGGAGCAGAAGGAAATCACAAGTGGTTTTCAGCAAGGTATAATCTGCAAGCATTGAAATTATTGGTAACAGATAGTTTGGTGATAAGATAAATCGTAACGGGTAACAAGTAACAAAAGTAACTAAGGTGCAGCAAGGTGGCCCAATCCTTTTTGTATCAAAGGACAAGCCTGGACGAACTCTTATATAAAGCAAAGCGCTCCCGAGGACACATGGGAATTGTTGTCAAGTTAGTTTTCATCATGCTCATATGATTCGCGTTTTTTTACTTTGAAAATTTGATATGTGGGTGGACCGATGCTTGGGTGTTGCCCTTCCTTGGACAAGCCTCCCACTTATGATGAACCCCTCTCGCAAGCATCCGCAACTATGAAAGAAGAATTAAGGTAAACCTAACTAGAGCATGAAACATATGGATCCAAATCAGCCCCTTACGAAGCAACGCATAAACTAGGGTTTAAGCTTCTATCACTCTAGCTACCCATCATCTACTTATTACTTCCCAATGCCTTCCCCTAGGCCCAAATAATGGTGAAGTGTGATGTAGTCGACGTTCACAGAACACCACTAGAGGAGAGACAACATACATCTCATCAAAATATCGAACGAATACCAAATTCACATGATTACTTATAACTAGACTTCTCCCATGTCCTCAGGAACAAACATAACTACTCACAAAGCATATTCATAATCATAATCAGAGGAGTATTAATTATCATTAAGGATCTGAAGATATGATCTTCCACCGGATAAACCAACTAGCATCAACTACAAGGAGTAATCAACACTACTAGCAACCCACAGGTACCAATCTGAGGTTTTGGGACCAAGATCGAATACAAGAGAAGAACTAGGGTATGAGAGGAGATGGTGTTGGTGAAGATGTTGATGGAGATTGACCCCCTCTCGATGAGAGGATCGATGGTGATGACAATGGCGACAATTTCCCCCTCCGGGAGGTAAGTTTCCCCGGCATAACAGCTCCGGTGGAGCCCCCGATTGGTTCTGCCTAGGTTCCACCTCGAGACGGCAGCGCTTCGTCCCGAAGGATTCTCTCCGATTTTTTCTAGGGTAAAAGACACCATATAGCAGAAGATGAGCACCAGAGGCCTGGCAGGGGGCCCACAAGGTCGGGGGGCGTGCCCTCCACCCTTGTGGCTGGCTGGTGGCCCCCCTCTGGTACTTTCTTCGCCCAATGTTTTTTATATATTCCAAAAACATGCTCCGTGAAGTTTCAGGACTTTTGGAGTTGTGCAGAATAGGTCTCTAATATTTGCTCCTTTTCCAGCCCAGAATTCCAGCTGCCGGCATTCTCCCTCTTCATGTAAACCTTGTAAAATAAGAGAGAATAGGCATAAGTATTGTGATATAATGTGTAATAACAGCCCATAATGCAATTAATATCAACATAAAAGCATGATGCAAAATGGACGTATCATGCATGACGCTGGAGCTGTTCAACTTGGCTGACAAGTGCGCCAGGGCGGAAGAAGGCCGCCTCTCCCTCCTCAACAACCCTGACATCGAAGTGAAGCGCGCCGTGTTGGCGGCAGAGCCTGAGCTGAAGTGCGGCCGTGATCGCGACGAGCCCGCCAGGGATAATCACCCGTTCCGTCTCTTCCACAACATGCACACCCACAACACCGACGAATGTCAGGAGCTCCGCTCCGTGACGAACGCTTAGGCCATCACCCCGAGCGCAGCGACCGTGGCTTCGGCCGCGGAGGAGCCCACGGTGGAGGCCGATGGGACAACCGCAACCCCCGCCAGGGCTGGCGTGACCAGCCTGGCGAGGATGGCTAGCGCGTTCAGCCTCGTGAGGTCCATCCTCAGGGCAACGTGGGCCTTCTGCCGCTGCCACCACCCATGAGGAACAACAACAACCAACCACATGAGGGGGCTGGGGCCTTCCACGAGCCTTGTGCGGTCACCTGCATCCTCGGAGGAGCACATGCCCCATGTCAAACCGCCTCTTCAAGCAGTTCTCTCGTGAGGTGAACGCGGCCCTCCCGAGTCTTGAGGCTGTGTGTCCCCTCAAGTGGTCGCAATACGCCCTCACGTTCGACTCCAAAGATCACCTCATGTGTTCAACATGTTGAGGGGGGATTCGGCCTCAACGTGCTCTCTGTCGAGACCTTCGAGATGCTTCAAGTGCCTTAGGATGAGCTCATGCCCACCAGGCCGTTCTCTGGGGTAACCGAGGGCTCCACCACTCCCCTAGGGCAGGTGCGCCTCCCAGACACCTTTGGCACTCGCGACAACTACCACACCAAGCTCATCGACTTTGACGTGGCCCACATCAGCCTCCGTACAATGCCATTATGGGGTATCCTGCCCTTGCCAAGTTCATGGCGGCTACCCACCATGGCTGCAATGTCCTCAAGATGCCAGGGTGCAGCGGCGTCATCACCATTGCCTGTGATCAGAAGGATGTGGTTTGCTCCCTCGAGCACACCTACCGGGCCACAACGACCGAGAATTCCGACCACAAGGGTGACACCCGCGCCCCCTGAGGTTGCCCCTGCGAAGAAGAAGGAGCTCCTCCCTAAGGGTCGTCCCTAGGCGAAGAAGGTGCTTGCCAGTGATGCCTCGGTCGCCGCGCCAGGCATTGGCGTGTGCCTCCCTCCCGCATAGGAAGGCGCGCCCGGCGCCTCCCTTGGGATGGGCTCGGGGGCTTCCACCTGGAGAACCTCAGACCTGACCGACGCAACAAGGGAGGTACTCGGGCACCACTTGGAGGCGTACCTCCACATGTGCCCCCACAAGCAAGGAACATGGTGCGAGGCTCCAGGAGCACGAGAATTCATCACCAGAGCGATCAGCGAACTTCAGGAAGCGCGGGCCATGCGCGGTGAGCGCCAACCCGCATGCCCCGCCGGCTCAACTGTCGCTTTCGATGCGGGCAGCGAGCTGCGCGTCTGCGTCAACATCCCGAGCCTCAACAGGGCCGCTTCTCAAGACCTCTTCTGGCCGTCGCGCGTCGACCAGAGCGGGGGCTTCCCCTGCAACTACATCTGCATGCCCTTCGGCTTGCTGAAAGTAGGCGCCACGTACTAGCGGCTCGCGTAGCTCGCGATGGCGTCTCACGAGTCCCGTCGTTTGGCGCTGGCGCCTTAGGAGGCCCCGTATCCTCGTGAGCCTCCTGAGCTTCGCGAGTCTCCCGAGCCTCAGGAGCCACTAGGCTCGTGAGGAGCGAACCTCCATGGCACGTTTCATCAACTACCTTGACGCTTCTGCAGCATCATTGCCAGGTGACTTTTTGGTTTGTTCAATTGAGGGTGCCCCGCGGTCTGCATTATCCTCAGGCTGGTCAGGGTTCGCCCCTGCAGCCATGTTGTTTTGCTCATGTATCATAACTTGTTGAGCCTTGATAAAATTTCCGTGATGAATTGATTTGCCTGACCGGTGCTTCTTCACTATGAATGCCACCGCGCCCTCGCGAGCCCACTCTCGACCGCCTCATGACTAAGGGCTGGCATGGTGTCTGTGCTCGGGTCCGTCCCTGTAGCATTATTAAATCCAAGCGACTGAGCTCTGTCTCATGGGCCATCTCCCGTGTATGTCAACTCCTGGGGTCCTTGGTGCCTTGCCCTCACGTGAGCTCATCGAGAATAGGTGAGTAAGGGTGCGCGGCTTGGTTCGTACAACCGCAATCTTGGTGCTTCGCCACCGCGGGAGCCGCACGTCGAGTGTTCTTCCTCAGATTGTTGCATAATAAGACTTGGCACGACTTCTGTGCTCGGGTTCATCCCTGTAGCGTTGATAAACACAAGTGACCGAGCTCTGTCTGGTGAGACGGCCCTGTACACGTCACCTCCTATGGGTCCTTGGTGTCTATCCTTCTTATGCAATGGCCTCTGGACGGTCATTCGGCGTAGGTTGTCCCCATAACCCAGGTGACACAAGGCGACCGTGCCCGAAAGCTAGGCGTAACCCGCCTGAGGTAAGACCTCCTGAGCCCCGCGCTAGCTCACGAGTGTCTAAAAACACCTCCACAAGTTCTTCCATGCCAGCCACGCGTACGAACAAGATAGGGTTGTACACGCCTAGAGTCTCTAGCACAGAGCTCCTGCCCACGCCAAGTGGAAGCCCCATGCTCCGCGTTGGTGGATGATAACCCACAAGTATAGGGCATCAATTGTAGCCTCTTTCGATAAGTAAGAGTGTCGAACCCAACGAGGAGCTAAAGGTAGAACAAATATTCCCTCAAGTTCTATCGACCACCGATACAACTCTACGCACGCTTGGCGTTCGCTTTACCTAAAACAAGTATAAAACTAGAAGTACTTTGTAGGTGTTTTAGGATAGGTTTGCAAGATAATAAAGAGCACATAAATAAAAAGTAGGGGCTGTTTAGATAAAGAAACAATAAAGTAAATATGGCGAGTGTGGAAAAGTGGTGATAGGAGTTGCGAAATTGTCCCTAAGCAATTGACTACTTTACTAGACCGATAGCAAGTTTTATGTGGGAGAGGCCACTGCTAGCATGTCATCCCTGACTTGGAATTCTATGCACTTATGATTAGAACTATTAGCAAGCATCCGCAACTACTAACGTTCATTAAGGTAAAACCCAACCATAGCATTAAGATATATTGGTCCCCCTTCAATCCCGTATGCATCAATTTCTATGCTAGGTTGAAGCTTCTATCGCTCTTGCCCTCCAATACATAGTCCTATCAACATACAACTAACCCTATGGTGTGATCCACGCGCGCGCTCATATGATGGGCACCAAAGGACAGCAACATAACCACAAGCAAATTAAATCAATCATAGCAATTCATCAACCACCGATAGGACAACGAAAATCTACTAAGACATCATAGGATTGCAACACATCATTGGATAATAATATGAAGCATAAAGCACCATGTTCAAGTAGAGGGTACAGCGGGTTGCGGGAGAGTGGACCGCTGAATATAGATGGGGGAAGGTGATGGAGATGTTGGTGAAGATGGCGGAGGTGTTGGTGTAGATCGCGGTGATGATGATGGTGGCCACGGCAACGTTCCGGCGCCACCGGAAGAGAGGGGGAGAGGGCCCCCTCCTTCTTCTTCTTCTTCCTTGACCTCCTCCCTAGATGGGAGAAGGGTTTCCCCTCTGGTCCTTGGCCTCCATGGCATGGGAGGGGCTAGAGCCCCTCCGAGATTGGATCTGTCTCTCTGTCTCTCTCTGTTTCTGCGTTCTGGTAATTTGCCCTTTCACTGTTTCGTATATATATATATGGAGATCCGTAACTCCGATTGGATTGAAACCTTCGCCCAAATTTTTCTCCGAAAATTAGCTTTCTTGCGGCCGAAGAAGAGCAGCAACCGCCTTATGGGTGGCCCATGAGGGGGCAGGCACACCCAGGGGGGCAGGCGCGCCCCCCTGCCTCGTGGCCACCTGGGGCACCGTCTCGCGTTGATTCTTCTTCCCATACTCTCCAAATATTCCAAAAATATTCTCCGTCCGTTTTATCCCATTTGGATTCCGTTTGATATGGGGTTTCTGCGAAACATAAAACATGCAACAAACAGGAACTGGCACTGGGCACTGGATCAATATGTTAGTCCCAAAATAGTATAAAAAGTTGCCAAAAGTATATGAAAGTTGTATAATATTGGCATGGAACAATCAAAAATTACCGAAAAAGGGTTTCCCCCGCTTTGTATTCCAAAGCAACCAACACCGAGTACAGATACCGCTGTGGCGAGCAGCACAACACACCAAGAGAAAAAGAAGAAGAAACAAATGCCAACCACGACAGCTTGGCAAAGCGCGGATGACCCGCCACCGCGGCGCCCACCGGAAACAAAACACCACAGACCGAGGCTCCTATCCGCCGCGTACCAAGCAGCACCTCCAAGAAGGGATGCAACGCCGATGACGCTGCTGCCCGGACGAGTCCTCAGGTTTCCCCGGGCACGCGAAGGGAGGTAGGGGGTGGATACCACCGACACCCTCCAGGGAGGAATGGTGGCACCCGCAGGTGTCACCGTGTCGGGGCCAAAGCCGGCAGGGATTTCTCCTGCAGTCCAACCCCAACCGCCCAACCGAACGGAACCGACCACCAAACCGTCGCCCACCACCATGCGCCAACGCAGTAGCGCCGCCACCCATGCCGCCTCACTACGAACACTACCACGAGGCCAAGAGGACCAGAGAGAAGCTCACCACGACGGGAGCAGCAACATCGATGCCGAGCGGGAGGGAACCACCTCCACCGCCATCGTGCGAGAGGCCCGTGCCTCCGGCACCGTCGCGGTAGCCGTCCGGACGCGGCAGCGGGGCATGCCGGGCCACCCCTGGCCTAGCCAGGCCCGAAGCGGGCCCGTTAAGCCCCCCCGGCCACGATGCAGCAGGCCGGCGTCGTCGCCGCCGGCACCCAGCCACGCGTCGCATCTCCCCCGCCTCCTAGAAGCCACACCGGAGCCATCCCCTCCGCAGGCCCGCCCAGGCCCAGATGGGGCCCGAAGGGCCCAGATCTGGGCCGAGCGGACCACGCCGGATCCCGCCGCCGCGCCGCTCCGCCGCCAACGGCGGCGCTGCCGCCCAGTTGCTCGCCTGCATGCGCCACGGAGCCCCGCCGCCACGCCAGACCGCTGCCGCCTAGATGCACCCCCCGGAGCCGCTCCGCCCGCGCCGGAGAGCGACCGGGAGGGGAAGGGCCAGGAGGCCGCCGCCACCAGCAGCCCCAGGGCCAAGCCGGCCGCGGGCGCCGGCGACGGCGGCGAGAAGGAAGAGGGGAGGGGGGAGCCTGGAGGGAGGAGGCCCGACACGCGGCCGGTCGCCCGCGCGGGGGGGGGGGGGCGACGCGATCGCGAGAGAGAAATCAAAAATTATAGATACGACAAAGACGTATCAGCATCCCCAAGCTTAATTCCTTCTCATCCTCGAGTAGGTAAATGATAAAAAAGATAATTTTTGATGTGGAATGCTACCTAGCATAATCTTGATCATGTATCTAATCATGGTATGAATATTAAGAAACGAGTGATTCAAAGCAATAGTCTATCATTTGACATAAAAACAATAATACTTCAAGCCTACTAATAAAGAAATCATGTATTTTCAAAATAACAAGGCCAAAGAAAGTTATCCCTACAAAATCGTATAGTCTGGCTATGCTCCATCTTCACCACACAAAATATTCAAATCATGCACAACCCCAATGACAAGCCGAGCAATCGGTTCATACTTTTTAACGCGCTTCAGCCTTTTCAACCCTCACACAATACATGAGCGCAAGCCATGGATATAGCACTATGGATGGAATAGAATATGATGATGGGGGTTATGTGGAGAAGACAAAAAGGAGAAAGTCTCACATTGACGCGGCTAATCAACGGGCTATGGAGATGCCCATCAATTGATGTTAATGTGAGGAGTAGGGATTGCCATGCAACGGATGCACTAAGAGCTATAAGTGTATGAAAGCTCAAACTGGAAACTAAGTGGGTGTGCATCCAACTTGCTTGCTCATGAAGACCTCGGGCATTTGAGGAAGCCCATCATCGGAATATACAAGCCAAGTTCTATAATGAAAATTCCCACTAGTATATGAAAGTGATAACTCAAGAGACTCTCTATATGAAGAACATAGTGCTACTTTGAAGCACAAGTGTGGAAAAAGAGGATAGTAGCATTGTCCTTTTTTTATTTTTATTTTATTTTTTTTGCGGGCTTCTTTGGCCCCCTTTTTTATTTAGGCTTCTTTGGCCTCTCTTTTTTGGGACAATGCTCTATTAATGATGATCATCACACTCTTATTTACTTACAACTCAATAGTACAACTCGATACTAGAACAAAGATATGACTCTATATGAATGCCTCCGGCGGTGTACCGGGATGTGCAATGATCTAGCGTAGCAATGACATCAAAAAACGGACAAGCCATGAAAACATCATGCTAGATATCTTACGATCATGCAAAGCAATATGACAATAAATGATCAGGTCATGTATATAATGATGATGAAAGTTGCATGGCAATATATCTCGGAATGGCTATGAAAATGCCATGATAGGTAGGTATGGTGGCTGTTTTGAGGAAGATATAAGGAGGTTTATGTGTGATAGAGCGTATCGTATCACGGGGTTTGGATGCACCGGCGAAGTTTGCACCAACTCTCGAGGTGAGAAAGGGCAATGCACGGTACCGAAGAGGCTAGCAATGATGGAAGGGTGAGAGTGCGTATAATCCATGGACTCACATTTGTCATAAAGAACTCATATACTTATTGCAAAAGTTTATTAGCCCTCGAAGCAAAGTACTACTACACATGCTCCTAGGGGGATATATTGGTAGGAAAAGACCATCGCTCGTCCCCGACCGCCACTAAGGAAGACAATCAATAAATACCTCATGCTCCGACTTCGTTACATAACGGTTCACCATACGTGCATGCTACGGGAATCACAAACTCCAACACAAGTATTTCTACAATCCACAACTACCCACTAGCATGACTCTAATATCACCATCTTTATATCGCAAAACTATTGCAAGGAATCAAACATATCATATTCAGTGATCTATAAGTTTTATGTAGGATTTTATGACTAACCATGTGAATGACCAATTCCTGTCATCTCTCTAAATAGATATAAGTGAAGAAAGAGAGTTTAATTATTTCTACAAAAGATATGCCCACTCTCTAACAAATATAAGTGAAGCAAAAGAGCATTCTACAAATGGCGGTTTTCTATTTGAAGAGAAACAGGCAATCCAAACTTCAAATGATATAAGCGAAGCACATGAAGCATTCTATAAAGCCATGCTCAAAAGATTTAAGTGAAGTGCAATGAGCATTCTATAAATCAACCAAGGGCTATCTCATACCAGCATGGTGCATAAAAGAAAAGTGAAAACTAAATGCAAAAGACGCTCCAAGACTTGCACATATCACATGAACGAAACGAATCCGAAAACATACCGATACTTGTTGAAGAAAGAGGGGATGCCTTCCGGGGCGTCCCCAAGCTTAGACACTTGAGTCTCCTTGAATATTTACTTGGGGTGCCTTGGGCATCCCCAAGCTTGAGCTCTTGCATCTCTTCCTTTTCCTCATATCGAGACCTCCTCGATCAAACACTTCATCCACACAAAACTTCAACAGAAAACTCGATAAGATCCGTTAGTATAATAAAGCAAATCACTACTCTATGTACTGTTCCAAACCAATTCATATTTTGTTTTTGCATTATAGCTACTGTAATATTACTTTTCCATGGCTTAATCCACTGGTAGAAATTGATAGTTTCATCAAAACAAGCAAACTATGCATCAAAAACAGAATCTGTTTTAAACAGGACAGTCTGTAACAATCTGAACATTAACCATACTTCTGTTACACAAAAAATTCTGCCAAAATTAGGAAAAATAGACAATTTGTATATAAAGACAGTGCAAAAAGAATCAGAACCTTTTGACGTTCCAGTAAAAAATGTAAGATCGCGCACTACAGCCAAAATTTCTGTCCTGCACCGCACAAACCAACAAGCATTGTAAACATCCTAAAGGCAAACCTTGGCACATTATTTTTATAATACAATGGAATTGTACAAAGGGATAATTATTTTTGTTGAAAAGTTTCTGTAATTAAGATTCACAAAGTTTCCATGGGCATGAACAAAGTTCAAGGACGTCCCCCACTTTCACAATGCTCGTCTATCTCACTTTCACTTTTCTTTTTGAAAAGTTTTGGGTTCCCCTCTTTATTTTTTTGTTTTTAAACTATATGAAAGCACTCAACAGAAATAAATGACTCTCTAAAACTTCCGGGTTGTCTCCCTGGAAGCGCTTTCTTTAAAGCCATTAAGCTAGGCATATAGTGCTCAAGTAGTGAATCCACCCGAATCCCAAGGTATATCAAAGCCAATTTTAATTAGCAATGATTTGTAATTTAGTAGTGAGCACAAAGCAACATATATCAAGCAATGACGAAGTCTAACTCTCTTCCTATGCATCGGCATGTCATAAAAGAACAATTCATGCATACATAGTAAAGGCCAATGCATAGTATAAACAGTTTCTTGCAATTTTATCATGTGGGAAACATAGAGAGGTGGAGATATAGTTCCTCTCTCATAATAATTGCAAGTAGGAGCAGCAAGCACATGCATATTATATCTATCAAAGTCATCATGTGTAGTAGTAAAACGCAACCCATCATTATAATCCTTAATAAGGGCAAACTTCTCCGATATAGTGTAGTCGGGAGAATTAAAAAAGATAATAGGACTATCATGCGTGGGTGCAATAGCAACAATTTCATGTTTAACATAAGGAACTATAGCAAGTTCATCTCCATAAGCATAATTCATATTGGCATCTTGGCCACAAGCATAGAAAGCATCATCAAAAAGGGATATTTCAAGAGAATCAACGGGATCATAACAGTCATCATGGCAATCATCCTTCGGTAAGCACGAAGGGAAATTAAACAATGTATGAGTTGAAGAGTCACTCTCATTAGAAGGTGGGCACGGGTGATCAATCCGCTCTTCCTCCTTTTGTTCTTCACTCTCCTCCTCATCTTTTTCATCCAATGAGCTCACAGTTTCATCAATTTCTTCTTCCATATACTCCTGCAAAATATTAGTCTCTTCTTGGACAGCGGAGACTTTCTCAATAAATGCATTAATATCGGCATTGTATTCATAATTCTCATAGCAATATTTAAGGATAGCTAAATTTTCAGGTCTATAACCAGCATCATAAAGATTTTCAAACTCTTTGAACATAGATTCAATTTCATAAGCACCCATAAAAGCAACAAATTCTTCTATTTGTTCCACATCATAGTAATCATATATACCTCTAGCATAAGAAGCCAAGGTTTCATTATCATTAAATTTGCATGAAAAGGGAAGGTGTGGAGACTTCATCCTAGAGCAACAAGTATAATCATATCTCAAGCATAGTTGCCTAGCATACCACTTCAACATATAAATTTGATCCCATAATAGTTTCCCTTTTTGAGTCAAGCGGTAATCCCTAAAGTATTCACGTTGATCCAACGTGTCTCCCATTACCAAATTGAATGGGGTTTTCTCAGGATTATCAAAGTAGTACATAATATCTATCACATAACGAGCATCGAGGGTTTTAGGAGGTTCCCCATCTCCATGAGCAGCAAGTGCACCTAATTTTTTTTTGGTATTTCGTGTTCCATATCCATAACTAAAGATAGAGAACAACTTAGAACAGCAAATAAAATCTACTTAGTGATAAAGCAAACAAGCACACACGAGAATATTCACCCCACGCTATGACTCCCTGGCAACGGCGCCAAAAAAAGGTCTTGATAACCCACAAGTATAGGGGATCAATTGTAGCCTCTTTCAATAAGTAAGAGTGTCAAACCCAACGAGGAGCTAAAGGTAGAACAAATATTCCCTCAAGTTCTATCGACCACCAATACAACTCTACGCACGCTTGGCGTTCGCTTTACCTAAAACAAGTATAAAACTAGAAGTACTTTGTAGGTGTTTTCGGATAGGTTTGCAAGATAATAAAGAGCACGTAAATAAAAAGTAGGGGCTGTTTAGATAAAGAAACAATAAAGTAAATAGGGCGAGTGTGGAAAAGTGGTGATAGGAGTTGCGACATTGTCCCTGAGAAATTGACTAGTTTACTAGACCGATAGCAAGTTTTATGTGGGAGAGGCCACTGCTAGCATGTCATCCCTGACTTCGAATCTATGCACTTATGATTGGAACTATTAGCAAGCATCCGCAACTACTAACGTTCATTAAGGTAAAACCCAACCATAGCATTAAGATATATTGGTCCCCCTTCAATCCCGTATGCATCAATTTCTATGCTAGGTTGAAGCTTCTGTCACTCTTGCCCTCCAATACATAGTCCTATCAACATACAACTAACCCTATGGTGTGATCGACGCGCGCGCTCATATGATGGGCACCAAAGGACAGCAACATAACCACAAGCAAATTAAATCAATCATAGCAATTCATCAACCACCGATAGGACAACGAAAATCTACTCAGACATCATAGGATTGTAACACATCATTGGATAATAATATGAAGCATAAATCACCATGTTCAAGTAGAGGGTACAGCGGGTTGCGGGAGAGTGGACCGCTGAATATAGATGGGGGAAGGTGATGGAGATGTTGGTGAAGATGGCGGAGGTGTTGGTGTAGATCGCGGTGATGATGATGGTGGCCACGGCAGCGTTCCGGCGCCACCGGAAGAGAGGGGGAGAGGGCCCCCTCCTTCTTCTTCTTCCTTGACCTCCTCCCTAGATGGGAGAAGGGTTTCCCCTCTGGTCCTTGGCCTCCATGGCATGGGAGGGGCGAGAGCCCCTCCGAGATTGGACCTGTCTCTCTGTCTCTCTCTGTTTCTGCGTTCTGGTAATCTGCCCTTTCACCGTTTCATATATATATATGGAGATCCGTAACTCCGATTGGATTGAAACCTTCGCCCAGATTTTTCTCCGAAAATTAGCTTTCTTGCGGCCGAAGAAGAGCAGCAACCGCCTTACGCGTGGCCCACGAGGGGGGCAGGCGCGCCCCCTGCCTCGTGGCCACCTCGGGCACCGTCTCGCGTTGATTCTTCTTCCCATATTCTCCAAATATTCCAAAAATATTCTCCGTCCGTTTTTATACCATTTGGATTCCGTTTGATATGGGGTTTCTGCGAAACATAAAACATGCAACAAACAGGAACTGGCACTGGGCACTGGATCAATATGTTAGTCCCAAAATAGTATAAAAAGTTGCCAAAAGTATATGAAAGTTGTATAATATTGGCATGGAACAATCAAAAATTATAGATACGACGGAGATGTATCAGTGGATAAACAACTGAGGGCACCCAATGGGTCGCATCAACCTCAGGGTGGCCGCTCGGCCCTTCAGCAACACTGCTCGTGGCCTTCCCCTGGCCTTCACGCGAGCAGGGGATGGACATGGTGTGTGTGCTCGGGTCAGTCCCGGCGGCACTAAAAAACCCAAGGAACTGGGCTCTGGCTCGCGGGCCTGCTCCCGCACACGTCACCCCACAAGGTCCTTGGCATCTAGTCTCCTTGCATAGCGCCCAGGTGCAGGCCGACGAGAGCAAGGTAGGTGAGGGCCCGGTTTAAACTCACCAGCGCTCATATTCCCTTCATGCGGGTCGCTTGCGCATCAAGGGGGACTCATGAGCATTGTGACTAAGGAGCCTTCACTAGTTTCGTAGCCCATCGCCCCTTGGCCTTGTCCGGGCATCAGGACCTGACACCCCAACGGCGGCCGAGGTATGCGCGGGGCTGGGCCCTGCCGATGCATAGCACAAAAGCAAGCAAGAATGAAACCAAGCACGGGGGAGGAAACTACGGAGTTCAAATAGTTATTAGAGGCATCAAAATGCATCACAAGCTTAAACAAAGTCTTACGTCTCCACGAGGCACGATTGTCTTTTGCAGGATAATGAGGGAACTTTAGGAAGAAGGCCATCGCCGTCGTCACCACCACCCGCCTTGGCCTCAGCATATCCGCCGTCGATGTCACATGTGAACTTCCCGAGCAGCATGGCCACATGGCCCTCCACAGCTCCCTCCAGGACGTCGCGAGACTCACGAGGGACGGCGCCTATCACCTCACCGAAGTCACACTACAAAAAAAGACACTTCCGTGATGATACATGTTTGTCACAGTAGGTCATGTTTTCTATCATGCATCTACATCCATGACAAATTTCTGACAGAATTGAGATAGTCATACCTGTGCTGTCGTAGAAGTGTTCCATGACATTACCAAAATTATCGTCACGGAAGTGTCCACTTCCATAACGATAAATTGCGTGTCATAGAAGTGCTTTTGTCAAGGGTGACCGACACGTGGCATCCACCGTAACGGGACGCCGTTAAGCTATCGGGTCCGGTTTTGGATCTGATAACCCATTAACAGCCCGGACTAATGGGAATTTTCCACATGTAAAATTCTCATTGGCCGGAGTAAACATGTGTCGGCTCAATGTTCGGACAGATGTCATCCACTCATTGGACAAGAGGAGCCTATGGTACGTCGACACGTGGCACGGCCCAACAGAGGCCCATTCCGGTGAAAAGGCCGGCTCGTTTGACTTGGTCAAAAGGTAACGGGCCGGCCCACGGAAAGCATGTTAACGGACTGTTCGTATATAGCCCATTTACGACCCGCTTACTACCGGCCCGTTACGGCCTATCGGAATTAAGCCCAGTAGCTTCATCTGGGCCGTCAAATATGATTCCAGGCCATTGTAACTACCGGCCCATGTATGGCCCATGATGTCTTACGGCCCATATGAGGCCCTTTGTAACTCTCGGCCCATTAAAGGCCCGAGATGAAACTGGCCCATAATGAACAGTGTATCACTTTATACCCATTAATGACCCATTATTCCGTCGACCGTTTCCAGCCCGTGTTAACT
The DNA here is from genome assembly GCF_018294505.1 of Triticum aestivum. Classification (NCBI taxonomy): domain Eukaryota; kingdom Viridiplantae; phylum Streptophyta; class Magnoliopsida; order Poales; family Poaceae; genus Triticum; species Triticum aestivum. Next base: position 418,833,712 of record NC_057802.1, on the reverse strand, counting down.
TTCGGCCTTCTAAGGGCCCATTTATTCTTGGGCTCATTTCTAGAATTTGGTTAGATACGGTCCGTTACTGGCCTGTTCCGTTTGTGGGCCAAATACAGCCCGTGGTTACATTCGGCCCGTTCGTGGCCCGTTAACCCGTTGCGTTGTTTTCATAGCGTTATCAAATACGGCCTATTAACGGCCCGTTATGGTCCACGAATAGTATGGCCCATGTCTGGCGAAATGATTATACACCCTGTAGAAGGCCCATGGATCCTACGGCCCGTAGAAGACCAATGGATCCTACGGCTCGTAGAAGGCCCATGGATCATACGGCCCATAGAAAGTCCATGGATCCTACGGCCCGTAAAAGGCCCATGGATCCTACGGCCCGTAGAAGGCCCACGGATCCTACGGCCCGCAGGAGGCTCATGGTTACAACAGTCCGTGTGTTGCCATGATTATTGTGGCCTAGTTACCAAAACTAGGTTATTGTGGCCACTAAAAATGCGGAAAAAGAACTGCAGTGACTACAAGCAAACAACTAAACAAGACAATAAGGAAATAAATAAGCAAGCAACTAACGCTAGCCTATTACAGCTATTACACATATTACATCCACTGGGCATCAAAGTTCACCACCAGTGCAAATATAGGGAACAAAGCAGCATATTACATACACTGGCCGTCAAAATTGGCCACCAGTGCAAATAAACGCAGCAGCAAAACAAGTCCATAACTGAAACAACTTCAGAAGAGCTCAAGAAACGTTATTCTGGGTATCCACCATGCTGGCAATAAGCTTAGCAAGCTTATTAGCTTTGTCCTGTTTGGCGCTAAAATCCTCCAATGCTTGCTGTTGCACCAGAAAGTATGCATCTGAATGCTCCAGGGACTTCCGCAGTCCTTCCACTTCTTGTCGCAGCATAGCAGATCGATGTCTTTCAGCTTGTAGTTGAGACTAAAGAAACCGAACTGATTCAGACAGTGAGTTTGAATAGCTTGTGCAAGCGGTAGTGGCCAGTAACTCGAACGGTTAACCAAGACAAGACTTTGGGGTTGCCTCACTGTCTTCAAGATAGTTTTCCTTAGCTGTTTTATCAGCTTTGTTGGAGACCAACAAGGATGTCTCACGATCCTGAACCTTATCTGCATTACTTCCTTTATCATTGCTTAATAAGGCACTCTTCCCCAATATTCTGTCAGCATTCTAAAAGAAGAAACAAGCAGACACATAACAGGTTTAGCATGTACTAGTATATGAAACTCATTTTGGTGAACCAGTTCATTAGTAAGGTGGACAAGATTAAACTACCAAGTCTTCTATTTCCAAGTAGTACATTGTAAAAGCATCAAACAAACATATATCTCTATCCTATGGTCACTGCATTGTCTTGCCAAATCAAAATAGAGACACGGTTCAAATCATATCAGTTCAAGAGAAAGCAGCACTGAAATAATACAAAGCGTGGGAAACTAAACGGCACAACAAGATTTCAGATGGGTACCACGGGTCTACATGTACAACAACACTATTGGCCCTGTTATGATGCTAGTAATTTGCATGATATGAGAAGTCAACTGTATACACAATTGAAATTGAAATCAACAGAGCTATTTATAAGAGCAAACCTGTTAAAGAAACATGCATAAACATACCTGTTGTGCCATTGGAGTTTCCATTGGATAGTTCAATTTAAAAATAAGTTTGTATGAGTAAATACAGTGATACAAGAGCAAAGCAGTATGCATGATAGCAATGGAATCTTAAATGAGAACAGTTGTTCTTCAGGTTTAAGCACTTGTTCTACATGAACAGAGTACAGTAAGACGTGATGACCCACAAGTATAGGGGATCTATCGTAGTACTTTTGATAAGTAAGAGTGTCGAACCCAACGAGGAGCAGAAGGAAATGGCAAGCGGTTTTCAGTAAGGTATTCTCTGCAAGCACTGAAATTATCGGTAACAGATAGTTTTGTGATAAGGTAATTTGTAACGGGTAGCAAGTAACAAGTGTAAATAAAGTGCAGCAAGGTGGCCCAATCCTTTTTGTAGCAAAGGACAAGCCTGGACAAACTCTTATATTGAGAAAAGCGCTCCCGAGGACACATGGGAATTATCGTCAAGCTAGTTTTCATCACGTTCATATGATTCGCGTTCGGTACTTTGATAATTTGATATGTGGGTGGACCGGTGCTTGGGTGCTGCCCTTACTTGGACAAGCATCCCACATATGATTAACTCCTATTGCAAGCATCCACAACTACAAAAGAAGTATTATGGTAAACCTAACCATAGCATGAAACATATGGATCCAAATCAGCCCCTTACGAAGCAACGCATAAACTAGGGTTTCAGCTTCTGTCACTCTAGCAACCCATCATCTACTTATTACTTCCCAATGCCTTCCTCTAGGCCCGAACAATGGTGAAGTGTCATGTAGTCGACGTTCACATAACACCACTAGAGGAGAGACAACATACATCTCATCAAAATATCGAACGAATACCAAATTCACATGACTACTTATTGCAAGACTTCTCCCATGTCCTCAGGAACAAACGTAACTACTCACAAAGCATATTCATGTTCATAATCAGAGGGGTATTAATATGCATATAGGATCTGAACATATGATCTTCCACCAAATAAACCAACTAGCATCAACTACAAGGAGTAATCAACACTACTAGCAACCCACAGGTACCAATCTGAGGCTTTGGGACAAAGATTGGATACAAGAGATGAACTAGGGTTTGAGAGGAGATGGTGCTGGTGAAGATGTTGATGAAGATTGACCCCCTCCCGATGAGAGGATCGTTGGTGATGACGATGGTGATGATTTCCCCCTCCCGGAGGGAAGTTTCCCCGGCAGAACAGCTCTGCCGGAGCCCTAGATTGGTTCCGCCAAGGTTCCGCCTCGTGGCGGCGGAGTTTTTTCCCGAAAGCTTGCTTATGAATTTTTTCCAGGGTAAAAGACTTCATATAGCAGAAGATGGGCACCGGAGGCCTGCCAGGGGGCCCACGAGGCAGGGAGGCGCGCCCGGGGGGTAGGGCGCGTCCCACCCTCGTGGCCACAGTGTGGGCCCCCTCTGGTATTTTCTTCGCTCAGTATTTTTTATAAATCCCAAAAATGACTTCCGTGAAGTTTTAGGACTTTTGGAGTTGAGCAGAATAGGTCTCTAATATTTGCTCCTTTTCCAGCCCAGAATTCCAGCTACCGGCATTCTCCTTCTTCACGTAAACCTTGTAAAATAAGAGAGAATAGGCATAAGTATTGTGACATAATGTGTAATAACAGCCCATAATGCAATAAATATCAATATAAAAGAATGATGCAAAATGGACGTATCAACTTCCCCAAGCTTAGACCTCACTTGTCCTCAAGCGGAAGCCGATAACGATAAATATGTCCACATGCTTAGAGATAGAGGGGTCGATAAAATAAAATACGAACATGAGGGCATCATGATCATTCTTATAACAGCAACATTCATGGATATTGTCATATGATTTCTTATGCTCAAGTAATAATCTATTCACAATGTAAAGTATGAATCCGAAACTTCATTAAGAACCAACAAACTATAATCTCAGTCATTGAAGCAATTGCAATTTGTCATAACATCGGAAAGAGTCAATATAAGAGCTTTTCATCAAGTCCACATACTCAACTATCATTTAGTCTTTCACAATTGCTAACACTCACGCAATACTTATGGGTATGGAGTTTTAATCGGACACAGAGAAAGATAGGGGCTTATAGTTTCGCCTCCCAACCTTTTACCTCAAGGGTAATGTCAACAATAATAATTCATGCTAACCTACATCCAATTGGATATATATATCAGGATCTTTCCAACACAATGTGCTTGCCAAAGGATAAAATGTAAAAAGGAAAGGTGAAGATCACCATGACTCTTGCATAAGGTAAAAGTAAAAGATAGGCCCTTCGCACAGGGAAGCAGAGGTTCTCATGCGCTTTTGGTTGGATGCACAAAATCTTAATGCAAAAGAACGTCACTTTACATTGCCACTTGTTATATGGACCTTTATTATGCAGTCTGTCGCTTTTATTTCTTCCACATCACAAGATCGTATAAAGCTTATTTTCTCCACACTAATAAATCATACATATTTAGAGAGCAATTTTTATTGCTTGCACCGATGACAACTTACCTGAAGGATCTTACTCAATCCATAGGTAGATATAGTGGACACTCATGGCAAAACTGGGTTTAAGGATATTTGGAGGCACAAGTAGTATCTCTACTTGGTGCAAAGAATTTGGCTAGCATGAGAGGGAAAGGCAAGCTCAACATGTTGGATGATCCATGACAATATACTTTATTTCAGATGCAAGAAAACATAACCCATTACGTTGTCTTCCTTGTCCAACATCAACTCTTTAGCATGTCATATTTTATTAAGTGCTCACAATCATAAAAGATGTCCAAGATAGTATATTTATATGTAGAACCTCTTTTTCCTTATTACTTCCTATTAATTGCAACGATGACCAAAACTATGTTTGTCAACTCTCAACAACTTTTAATCATCATACTCTTTATATGTGAAGTCATTACTCTCCATAAGATCAATATGATATCTTTATTTATTTTTATTCTTTCTTTTTCTTTTATTCCCTCAAGATCATGGCAAGATGATCAAGCCCTTGACTCAACACTAATCTTTATTATATAGCTCACGGACTCGATTACATAGAGGGATCATAAGGCAAAACTCAAAACTAAATCATACTAAAACTTTACTCTACTAGATCAAGATATTACCAAAAGGATCGAACTAAGAAAAATAGTAAAGATAGGAGTGTGATGGTGATACGATACCGGGGCACCTCCCCCAAGCTTGGCGGTTGCCAAGGGGAGTGCCCATACCCATGTGATTATGTCTCCTTCTTCGGGGGTGGTGATGTGATATTCTTGGCTATTATACCCCTCAAGATACGATTCTCCTCCTCGAGCTTGTTGACTTGCCGCTTAAGATCCATTATTTCCTTATGGAGCTTACCCGTGATGGTTAAAGCTCCTTGCACCCATGGATGCTGCATAGCTGCGGGAGAACAAGTAACACTCCTTTTCATATTTTCATAAGAGAGAAATTTTACATTGGAGGGGATGACCGAGTTTGGGATAGCTGAGCTTTGTAGTTCCCCCATCGTGAATCCTGCCCGGTAACGAGAAGTAACTTCTTGATCCTCTTCCATGGCATCTATTCTTTTCAAGTCTGCTTCCATCTCTTCCTTAGTTGAGGGCCCAAAGTGACAGGCATCACCGTTTGCCCCTGGACCTGGTGTCGGATGAGACACCCGACTCTCCCCGACTCACTCTTGAGAAGCAATCTTGCTCTAATCTGCGGCAGAAACAGCTCAAAACAAAAACAGGGGATATTTGCGTGATACAATGGTCAAAACCTTCGGGAGATTATATAATGAATTTTTACCGACTAAAAGAAGTGTCGTGCAAGAAAATGGAGTCCGGAGAGCGCACGGGGTGCCCACGAGGCAGGGGGCGCGCCCAGGGGGTAGGGCGCGCCTTCCACCCTCGTGGAAGCCCCGTGTCCTTCCCGGACTGCTTCTTATTTTCCAATTTTCCTAAATATTCCAAAACGGGGAAAAATTGCCATTAGAACTGTTTTGGAGTCGGTTTACTTACCGTACCACATACCTATTCCTTTCCGGAGTCTGAAGCATTCTGGACAGTGTCTCTTATGTATTCCTCTGGGGTTACGGTTTCAATAATATTAGTCTCAACATTTATGGGATTACCTGAGATATAATATTTGATTCTTTGACCGTTCACCACCTTCGGATTTGTGCCTTCAAAGTTGTTGATTTTTATGGCACCGGAACGATAGACCTCCTCGATAATGTAAGGTCCTTCCCATTTAGAGAGAAGTTTTCTTGCAAAAATCTCTTAAACGAGAGTTGTATAGCAAAACATAATCACCCACATTAAACTCACGCTTTTGTATCCTTTTGTCATGCCATCTTTTAACTTTTTCTTTAAACAATTTGGCATTCTCATAGGCTTGGGTTCTCCATTCATCAAGTGAGCTAATGTCAAATAACCTCTTCTCACCGGCAAGTTTGAAATCATAGTTGAGCTCTTTAATAGCCCAATATGCCTTATGTTCAAGTTCGAGAGGTAAGTAACATGCTTTTCCATAAACCATTTTATACGGAGACATACCCATAGGATTTTTATATGCAGTTCTATAGGCCCATAATGCATCATCAAGTTTCTTGGACCAATTCTTTCTAGATCTATTAACAGTCTTTTGCAAAATTAATTTGAGCTCTCTATTGCTCAATTGTACTTGACCACTAGACTGTGGGTGATATGGAGATGCAATTCTATGGTTAACATCATACTTAGCAAGCATTTTACGGAAAGCACCATGAATAAAATGAGAACCACATCAGTCATTAAGTATCTAGGGAATCCAAACCTCGGAAAAATAACTTCTTTAAGCATCTTAATAGAAGTGTTGTGATCAGCACTACTAGTTGGGATAGCTTCTACCCACTTAGTAACGTAATCAACAGCAACTAAAATATGTGTATATCCATTAGAGGCAGGAAACGGTCACATATAATCAAAGCCCCAAACATCAAATGGTTCAATAACAAGTGAATAATTCATAGGCATTTCTTGACGTCTACTAATGTTACCAATTCTTTGACATTCATCACAAGACAAGACAAACTTACGAGCATCCTTGAAGAGAGTAGGCCAAAAAAACCGGATTGCAATACCATATGTGTAGTTCTATCTCCAGCGTGGTGTCCTCCATAAGCCTCGGAGTGACACTTGCGTAGGATTTGTTCCTGTTCATGCTTAGGTACACAACGTCTAATAACACCATCTACTCCTTCTTTATAAAGATGTGGGTCATCCCAAAAGTAATGTCTTAAATCATAGAAAAACGTTTTCTTTTGCTGGTATGTGAAACTAGGTGGTATGAATTTAGCAACAATGTAATTAGCATAATCAGCATACCATGGAGCAGTACGAGAAGCATTTATGACAACTAATTGTTCATCAGGAAAGCTGTCATCAATAGGTAGTGGGTCATCAAGAACATTCTCTAACCTAGACAAGTTGTCTGCAATGGGGTTCTCACCTCCCTTTCTATCAATAATATGCAAATCAAATTCTTGCAACAAGAGAACCCATCTAATAAGTCTAGGTTTAGCATCTTTCTTTTCCATAAGATATTTAATAGCAGCATGATCAGTGTGAATAGTTACTTTAGAATCAACAATATAAGATCTGAACTTATCACAGGCAAATACAACTGCTAAAAATTCTTTTTCCGTAGTAGCATAATTTCTCTGAGCACGGTCTAGAGTTTTACTAGCATATTGAATGACATTTAATTTCTTATCAACTCTTTGTCCTAGAACAACACCTACAACATAATCGCTAGCATCACACATAATTTCAAAGGGTAAATTCCAATCAGGTGGCTGAACAATAGGTGCAGAAATTAATGCTTTATTAAGTATTTCAAATGCTTCTACACAATCATCATCAAAGACAAAAGTAATATCTTTTTGTAATAGATTAGTCAGAGGCCGAGAAATTTTTGAGAAGTCCTTAATGAACCTCCTATAAAAACTGGCATGGCCAAGGAAACTTCTTATACCTTTGATGTCCTTGGGACACGACATCTTTTCAATAGCATCAACTTTAGCTTTATCAACTTCAATACCTCTTTCAGAAATTTTATGCCCCAAGACAATGCCTTCATTAACCATAAAGTGGCATTTCTCCCAGTTCAAGACAAGGTTAGTTTCTTCACATCTCTGCAAAACTCGATCAAGGTTGCTCAAGCAATCATCAAACTCGATCAAGGTTGCTCAAGCAATCATCCCAGGAGAACGTAAGGGGATTTGATGAGTTCCTTTGCCAGTGAAGTATGTTTTCTTCAGGTAATTCCGATACTGCCACCAAGCATTCTTGAAGATAGCAGAGGTATTAGCACAGGTTACCTCATCCTGAGTTTCCAAATCGGTCCTTCTCTAGAGAAAAATGGGAAAATTTGCTGTATTATAACCATCATGGAGGTAGAATGTATGGGACAAAGCAAAGTAATTGCCATGAATAACATTACTTACACATACTCCCGGACAAACACCTGCAACTGGCATTTTCCTTCATCTTCAGTATAATATTTCCATGATGGGAAGATACGCACATAGGATTTAACAACATCAAATGCGATAGATGCTAAACTATGAATGGCTGGTTGTGCTTCCTCCACAGGAATAGGTGTACTAACTGGTGGAGTTGGGGTTCGTCGTGGTAGTACTGGCGCTTTGGGCACTGGAGCTGCCTTACTAACTGCTCTTGTTTGGGAGCTCTGTGGTGGAGATGGTGCTGTGTCAACAGGAACTAGGTTACTATCTGCTGGGGTTGGGGTTAGATTGGGTGAAGCTGGTTCTCTGTCCATCGCAGTACGGGTAAAATCTGCGAGAGTCTGGGTTATGTGTGGTAGGGCTGGTTCTCGTGCATGTACAACCGGGGTGCTATCTCCACCAAGAGGTAGCATTGTTTAATTTGAAGACCGTGTTTTTACTCCGCTAGATACTGCCATCACCCGCTCCAGTTCAAATGGCTGATAAACAGGAAACATAATTGAATGTACAGACATTGTATGAGAGACAGATGCAATAGATAGTGTGGAAAAAGAGGGCATTAAATAATTGACATGTATATTGTTTAACTAAAACGGATATCATGACATAATTTCACATATATGATGTCTATCTAAACTGGATAGCATAGCATAACATAATTCAAAGATATGATGACTAACTAAACAGGATCGCATGACATAATTCACATACATGTTATCTAAATAACCAGGATCGCATGATTTAATTCACATATGTGATTTATATGCTAAGCGGAGGGCATTCACATATATGATGTCTGAACTAAGAACATGGTGTTGAATATTGTGTATATGATGTCTAAACTATGCAATTCAGGACACCATATGCATGATATGAGCAGTAGAACTGTGCCAAGTTAGAGCATACACCTCGGTGGGGGAATAGGACTGGTCATCTATCTCTGAATCCATCTCTGAGGAGCTATCGGGACCCAGCAAGAGATCTGCTTCGACAGATAGCACTGTCTGCTCTGAAGGCCTTGTTTTCACTCCAGATTTTTCCATCACCCACTCAAATGGCTGATTCACAGGAAGAGTAGTTTAATGTACAAACATTGTCGACAAATGGAAATTTAATGAAGAAAAGGATGGGCTAGATATCATTCAAATATATGATGCCTGGTTAAACAGGTGTCACTCTAATGGCGGAGGCGATGCCGGAATGGTATGTGGTCCTGGTGTGTGGAGGTTTGGCGGTGCTGCTGGGGTCCTCCGTGCTCCTGTGCGCGATGATCCTGGATGATCGTCGTGATGCTGCCGCTCGAGTGCTAGCTCTTCGCGGCGGCGGAGATCACGTGGATTAGGCGCGGCATCGGGGCTGACTGCTGTCGGTGTGCTGGGGCAGCTCGTGCTCGAATGAACACTCACAAATCTCTCTTACTGAGACGGTGGTATCCTCGAGTGTGGTTAGATAGGTGCAAAAATGTGCTCAAGAGTTTGTAATAGTGCTCAAGGTCGAGTGGTTGTAGCTGTGGGCCTGCTGTTACGATGCTGTGCGAATAAAAATCTATGTCGCGAAAATATATATGTAGGAGCGACTCGGGGAAAGAAATCCCCTCAAAAACATGCTGCGAGAGAAAAGACAATTACAACAAAACTAACAGTAGTAAAACTGCTCACATGACAGGAACTAAAGAAAATCGGATCCGTCGCACAAAATTTACGAACATGCTGCAACACATAAATACAAGTATTGGGATAATAAATACAGTAGATACGTTTACAAGGAAAAAGGCAAAAAGACATGGTCCTGAGAAAACGCCTCTGGCACTGGGGCACACTCTTCTTCTATCGGGGGAAGCGGGTTGACCAGTCGATGAATGCGCCCTTCTTGGTCAGGCCTCAGTGGTATGCCAATAGCGATCCGAGGATTTAAATCAGCGAGGCTCTGGAGATAGCCCATTACCCGCTGAGTTAAACGCTCCTGGGCAATAACGTACTGGGCAAGGTTGGCCAGTACTGGATCTCTCTCAATACGTCCACCGGGAAAAGATGCAACTTCTCCGGGGGCTGCACGACTCGGAAAATAATAGTATCCTCGCTCGCTGGCATAGGGTACCGCGAATCGAAGACGAGTGAGCGCCTGGTACGCAGCAGCTTCTATGGCCATATGCGGAGTCGGCATGGATTTCCCCACGAAGGAGACTTCCGTTGGGTCTTGGTTTGGGTATGCGGGAGGGATGTGCACCACTGCCCAATATTTCGAGGTGGATGGGGTGCTCCTCGATTTGAGCAACTTGTACTGGGGTGGACGGGTGGCACTCATAGTACTGCAGGTAAAGTCCCACAATAATTTAACAAAACTGCCCGGGGTTGCGTCCGGGGTCCTCAGATAGATACTGGGGGTCGGCATGGCAAAGGAATGGCTGTGAGAGTAGTGCACAGGGTGAGAAGTGCTTCGCAAGGTCACGAAGTGGCCTTTATATAGCATCGGGGCTGGGATTAATCACTGGGGAAAAAGGTGACTGGTTGCCGATCCTGTACTTGGGTCAAAGCCACAGGTATACATATCACATAAATGTGACGCATTACTGTGGGTGCCTTCGGGGTTGGTCTTGGTAGCTGCGCCCGAAAATTAAAAATGCAACTGTACGCTAACGTACACATGCATAGTTACTACTCCAAAAATAGGAGTGTTCAAGCAGACAGTATGCAATAAAAGCGATACAAGACCACACCGGTACAAAGCGTGGGAAAACTAAGGCTCGATACAACTCGAGCGACTTAGTCCACTTCGTTAATGTCTAAGTGGGCTGGCCTGGCGGGCGCCGATGCTTCTCCACGGTTCTCACCGTCGGGATTTGCTGGTTGAGGTTGAGGGGCTGCAGGGTCGGGGTAGTGGTGATGACCATCGCGGGGGTTGTTGGCCACAATCCCGTTGGAATGGGTTCCCAAAAGGCGCCGAAGCGCTTCTGGGGTCACCAAAGTACTCTGGTTGATGGCTGGCGCAGACCTCAAGGGATCGATCGGGTGTCCGAACAGCACGACTGGGTTGTTGGTGTCGGGCTCCACTTCCCTTCTCGCCGGGACTCGGCGAACCAGTTCTCCACGAGCCGCGATCAGATCAAGGGTGACTTGACCGAACAGTTGCTCTAGTGCGCTTACATAGCGCACTAGATGCAAGGGTGCAGGATCTGTCTCGTGGTCTCCGTTGGCAACTTGGGGCGGCCTACCATACCCGTCACAGCTGGGGTAGTAGTAGAACGAGCGACAGTTAACTCTGGGCGACAAGTGCCGGAGTTGAACTATAGCTTCTCGGGCTGCCAGTTGGATGGCTTGTGGCTCAAAGGAAGTTGTCCTTCCAGTGAACCTGTAGGGGCGTTCTGGCGACAGACCCCTACCGTAGATGTGCACAGTGGCCCAGTACTGACGGCTCTCACCGTACATGGGTCCCTGGTACACAACATACTCAGGAGGCTCTTCTAACGCATAGGCACGGCGGGTGAGGTTTGCGAGCACGGTCACAAAACCTCCCAGGTTGGTTGCGGTGGTCTCATTGTGAACAATGGGACCAGGCATCGTGGCTTGGTTTGGGGAAAGAGGTTGTGATGTGCTGTGGCTAGCGTGCCCTTTTTATAGGGAAAGGGGACGGAGTCTTCCTCCGCACGCTTGCGATAGAGACGGGTTGGGTGTCGGTCACTGGCGCGTGATCGACGGGCTAGGCTGATAGGTTGGGCACCGTCCGCCGAAAGGCGTCGGGTCACTGTGGAGCTATCTTACGCGGGAAGCTTGACTGGGGTTAGGTTAAGGTCTGGTGGTCTGGTTAACCTAAGTTTATTGACCTGGCTAAGATAGGATTAGCCAATGGTCAGCCTGGCTTTGATACCAAGTCTGTCACGACCGGATTTTCAGGATATAATTTCCCAGAAAAACGGCCTTTGTGCTCACCAGCCCCAGGATTACTGTTAGCTGACGAGACACCAACTTGATACAAGAATTCCAAGCACGGTACAAAAATATGTAGTACAAGACCATTGTGGCCTAGGAGTACAACATTTGGTTTCTAATGGTTGAGGGCGGAAGCGGTTGGAAACATCTGCGTCTATGGGACTCCATTTCCCACAAGAACAGCTGACCAGGATAACTCCTATCTTCGCGAGGCTGCTATCGTCAACACGTAGGCTCCGAGGTTGTCACCGCGATGCTTACCTCCAAGCAAAGAATCTGTCCAAGACAATAGCCAGGGACAAGCCAGTGAGTACGTTTGAATGTACTCGCAAACATTAAGAACACGGGGATAATATAATAAGGGACAATCATGCCCGAAATAATTTTTGATCACAACGTCTGCCACGAAAATATACGAAAAACCATGATACACACATGTGGTTAAAAATAATCCAAAATAAAAATACTGGGTGCCAAACGAGGGTCTGAATGACTCCTCAAGAGGAAACTGCAAGAATGATAATGCCGCAGTCGGGCGTCAGGGCGACACCACATAAAGGGCTTATATCAAAAGTAAATAATCAACATGCCACAGTCGGACATCTGAGCGACATCACATAAAGGGCTTATATCAAAAGTAAATAATCAACATGCCACAGTCGGATGTCTGAGCGACATCACATAAAGGGCTTCATAACTTAACATCTTACTAGCTCAAGAATTTAAATCATGACCAGAGAATAATCAGGTATGAGGTAAACCACAGGGTTGGTCCAAAATAATAACAACATTAAAACACGATCCTCAGATATCACAGGCCATAAACATAAATCTAGTCTAGCCGTTTCTCCATCCGAAGACCGTCACTATGATCCAGTTAGCCGTCTCTCCATCCGAAAACCGTTACTGAGTTCTAGTTAAATCGTTCTCCATCCGAATACCGTACTAGACTCAACTCAGACTGTGGTCCTTACTCAAAAACATGGCTATCCAACAGGATATATCCTCTGCAGAGGGAGTACTATTTTCCCACGAGTAACGGATTTACTTAGTCCATCGGGACTAATTCCGCCTACGGCCTTTTAATTGAAAACACGCCTGACCTGCACACACCAGCTTAACTCACCGATGTCTGGAATCACCCACAACACCTGCCAAGCAAAACTCTAAGTGGGGAGGCTACAACCTCGACGTAGCATGGGATCATAATTTCTATACGCGCGCTCTAAAGGGGTGCCCCCCCTCTCGGTCCCAACCGGAAACACCCATGCCCCCGGACCAAGTGGCATGCCTACCGGAGGCCTCCGGTATCTTCCACTATGGCCTCTCTGTACGGTGTGTGCTTTGGTAAGGGGTTGACAACTTACTGAACCATACCCCGTCTGCGACAGGGACAAGTGGTGGTACCAACAAATGGGGAAGCTACTGATCAAGACTCGACCTACGACCGACTCAGGTGGTCCAATGTATCCTCCAACAATTATTACCTTTAGAGGAATAAATCACCACTCATCAAGCCTCACCATGCCATACCGGACATACTCGTCTCGACGAGGGACTAGGGACAAGCTCGTGTCTACCCAAGACCACGACTTTCCCGGTTTCCTTCCGGTATGCATGAGGAGCTCACGAGGATGATCCAAATCGCTAGCGAATCCATTGCTGACCACAAAACATCTCCAAAGTGCACTCATGCACGAGACTTTATCGTTACATAAAGATAACGCATACTCCAAGTTAAATGGTGTTGTAATCGAATCAAAACACCACAACAAAATATTATGCCAGAGTTCAGAAATGCTTGCCTTCAAGAGTATGCAAAGGATGCACTTTTTGAAAGCTTTCCCTTCTCTCCAAAATCCTATTTTGAGAAATATCCAAATAACAAATATTTCAAACACAATACAAAAAGTGGTCTCAAATATTTTTGAAATAAATCTTAAAATAAACTAGATGGAATTTGAGAGAGGTAGGAAAAAGAATCAACTCATTTGGAGTTTTATTTTAAAAGTTATAGCTGGTCAAAGTCTGGTCAAAACTCTGTTTTTATAAAATCAGAAAAAGGAAAACGTTTCGGTGGAGAATACACTTTCGAAGTAGAGAAGACGTACTCGGGAGTCTGCGCTTTCACTTAAACAGAGAGAACGGCCACGCGGGTCACTGACAGTGGGTCCAGAGGGCCCACTGGTCAGGTTTGACCGTTCTTCCCCCTCCCTCCTCTTCTCTGCCCGACGGGAGCGGAACTCCGGCGATCGCCGGCCACGAACGGCGGCTCCTCGAGGGCATCTGAGGGTAGGGATGGGCCAGACCGAGGCGGTCCTCTTGGTGGGCGCTAGGCAGGTGGGGACGGAGGAAGTCACCGGCGGCGAGCTTCGCGGCGGACGGAGGTTCGGGAGCAAAGTGAGTTTTGGGGTCCGGTGATCTCCGATCGAAGCTGAGATGCTGGGTAGCTCCGCAAGGACCAGGGGAAACTACTGGTGGCATTGGTTGGGTGAAAGGGTGGCTGGCTGCGACGTATCGCACCGGAACTTGGCGGCGGTCGAACTGGCCGGAGTTGGGGAAGATGGTCACTACGGGTCGATCCACTGCTTGGGGAGTGCTAGGAGGGAAGTCTGAGGTTGCCTGAGGCCTTGCACGAGCTCGGGGACCCTTTAAATAGGCGCTCGGGGCTGGGCCGCGGCGGCTGAAGATAAGATCGCCGGCGACAGCCGTGCTGTAGCCGCAGGGCGACGTGGCGGCGACGAGCGCGTGCCGACGAGCTTCAGGATAAGATCAAGCTATTCACAGGGGCAGCTGGCGCGCTGGTGTGGTTTGGGCGGTGCCGAACATGGCAGAGGCCGCTGTCGACGCCGGCGTGCCACCAAGGGCGCTGCCAGCGGCGCTGCAGGGCGCCAGAGGGGGCGTGGAGAGAGAGAGCGAGCTAGTGCGCGGTTCAGCGGTGGAGCAGGGGCCAGGGTCGGGTCGCGTCGAGTGCGGCAGTGCGGCGCGGCGGCTCAGTGCGCGCGCGTGCAAAACATGCGCTCTGGGCGCGCCCAGAGCACGCACGGCACCTGCTTGACGAAATGCCAGGGCGGTCTAGAGTGCGAGGGTGGGGCTGGCAATGAACAGGACTAGGGTAGGGGCAACTAGGAGTTCAGTGGACAAGGTTGCTGGGTCATTGGAGCAAGTTCACAGTGCAAACTAGGAAACATGCCCAAAACTGACTGTGCACACCAAGTGCTCGACAGAATGCCAAGTGCACTTAGGCAACTCTTGGAGTGGCCAAAATCTCCAGATCAAGGTCACTTTAGATGCAGAAGATGATGGTAAGATCATTTGGGCAAAACCAGAAACTTGTTAGTGCAAGTTTTGCAAAATTCCAGTTTTGGACAGAAAGAAAAAGGGTTTATTGCCTGCACTTCAAAACTTCCAATGAGTCCACTCTTCTGGACTTAAGGGTTTTGAAGGGAGGGCTACAAGTAGGAAAAAGGTTCATGGGCACCAGAGCAAAATAAAATGGGGTTGCAGTTCAAATCACCAAACTGGACCAGAATGAAAAAGAGGTTGTTTTACTCAAATTTTTCAAAGAACATCACTGGGTTTTTGCATAGTGTTGAATTGTATGCATCCACTGACATCTCCAAACACTTGGAAGAATTTTTAAAGAAATATTTTAATGGGTTGTAGTGCAAAAGTGCCTACTGGACCAGATTGGAAAAGTTGGTGTAGAGCTCAAAATCTCCATTGGCCAAAAAGGTATTTTTGCATAAAAGTGATGTGAAAGCATCACATGACATCCCCAAATTTTGGTGAAAAATTTAAATGGATTTGTCAAATGGTTGTAGTGCAAAACAGGCTCCAAATTCAATAGAAATCATTTTTAAAAGAATAAGGCTCTGAGAAAACAAATCTTGCAACAATTAAATCCACTGATAAAGAATTGTTTTATCATAGAGGGTATTCAAGTCCAACAATACCTTTTGGAAGTTTTCCACTTGAATTAAAAATCCACAAAAACAAAAAGGGTAAATTTTGACAAATGGAGAAGTTTTATTTCCTGGCAACATTTTAATAAATAAGACAAGGTCAAATTTTTTTGGTGTCACAACAGGATGGCATTGCACATTTCACATATATTATGGCTGGCTAAAAGACATGAGACTGCATAATTCCCATATATGATATTGAAACTAAACAGGTGGCATTACAGAACATGTCTAAACTAAGCAGATGACATATATGATGTCGAAAGTAGGCACTGCAAGGCAACATATGCATGATATGACTAACATCATCATGCCAAGTTAGAGCAAACACCTTGGGGGTAAATAGGAGTGGTCAGCTGCGTCTGAATCCGCCTCAGAACAGATATCTTCCTCTGGATTACAATCTGGAGAGGGGGGAGGGTTTTCCATTGAACCCACCATGGAGCGATGTCTGCATGACATTGTATTGCCGCGCAAAACTCTTCTCTTTTTCTCTACATGTTCAGCATGACTGTGTACAATATCTGACATGCATACAAAAAAATATAGTGATATTATGTAAGGAGAGCATGCAGAAATCTAGAGTAATGGTAACAACCAATGGATGGATCCAAAAATAATGATAGCAGGCTGATGATTGCTTTAATTTAATAAAAAACAGATGATGATTGCTTTACTATTTGTTTCCCACCCAAGATGAACAACATAGGCATACCCTAGGTGAACCAGATATTAGACAGAGATACTATTCATTGCTGCCTCGATATGTGCCCCACAACTAATTTAGAACTCAAGTTTGAACATCAATTTGGACCTGACTTGGAGTCTAAGAGGTGAACAGGACAATAAAGTAGCAGGTAATATTAAGCAATGCGTAACATAAGCAGAAAGAAAAGAGTGTGACCTCTCTTGTGGACCCGTGTACTCCTCAGGTTCATCTGCTGAGTCGATGATGGTGATGCCATTGCGGTGGGTGCCGGCGGCAGGGAAGGAGATCTGAGGCGGCGAAAGACGGTCAGGAGTCGTGATGTCTGGTTTGGTGGATGCTTCTGTCGATGGAGCAGCTCAGGTGAGGTGGACGACGTCGCGGCAGGAGCAGGACAAACCACACAAAGTTTTCTTTGACACCTACCTGTAACTGAAATAATTCTGTAAGGGCTCATTTGGCTTGCATGATTCTAAAAATGCAGGGATAGGAGGAAAAACACCGGAATAGGATAGGAATGCACATGGGAAACAGAGCATTTGTGAACACAGGATTTCTGTCAACTTGGATGTTTGGTTCACAGGAAAAGAAGGAGCAGAGGAATGCAAAGAAACATGGCCAAAATAAAGTGAAACCATATGAAAGCGTGTACAGTTAGAATGTTATTCTGCCACTAATGCACTTGGTCTTGTTTTCCTGCATAGGATTTTGAAAAGAAGGTCCAGGTGGATGTTTTGCTCCATTCCTTTCAACAAAATGCATGAATAATTGAATAGTAGAGTGCCATAGGAAAATTTCCTATTGCTATGTTTTTCCGTTGAACCACGATAGCCCTAATGGATCGACATGAATGTAGAGTAATAAGTGATGTGACAAGTGTACAACCTCTTTGCCGTAGCCGTGTCGACCTCAGCATCATTGGGTTGGTCGCTGAAGAAGTTGAGGCAGAGGTGGCTGTCGGAGGTGTGGAGGAAGATCTGTGGAATCTATAGACGGCGTCCAGGGCACTGTTCTATTGTGATGGATCATTCCGTCCTTGGAGACGCTCCGGTGAGCCGTAAGAGGTCAAGGCTGAAGCAGCACAAGACAGACATCGTTAATCTCAAGTGGGATTCTAATAGCATCTCCAATAGATGATGTAAAATGCATTACCAAAAAGTGATAGATGTAAAATTTACATCACCAAAAACCACCTGACTACAATAGATGAGGTAAAAACTGTTGACTCTGAACTTAACTGTCGAAACTGAAATTTAATGTGGAATCTGAATGTTACTGTCGAAACTGAATGCAATGGTAGCAGAGAGGCACTTCACATGGGATAGTTTAGGGAGGGCCTGCAGTTCATCTTCAACCTGCACCCCCCTGAGCCGCCAGCCACCACCGGCCGAACCCCGCGCCACCTTGCCGCCCCGAAACAACTACCGCCGCCGCCTCGCCACCCCGAAACAACTCCCCACCATTGGTCCGCCGCCGCCTCGAAACCACTACCCACCGTTGGTCCGCCACCGCCCCGGCCAACCCTTTAGCCCCCCCGCACACCAAGCTTATTCTCCTGCGATCCCCACGCCACCACCCCACCACCGCGCCCCCACCGCCGGCGAGCAGCACCCCTCCTAGAACCCTAAGATAGATAGTCGGGTACCTCTCCGGCGAGCCCCCCTCCCCGCTGCGGGTGGTTCTTCCTTAACTCCGGTGAGACCCACCACCCCCTGAAAATCGACTGACCCAAAAGTCGATTCAGTCGACTGAAGTGTAGCTAAATCGGAGCAGAGCAGCAGCACGAGCGAGGGGGAGAGCAGCAGCGCGAGCGAGAGCCCGGGCAGCAGCAGCAGCGCGAGTGACAGCCGGAGCAGCAGCAGCAGATCCGGCTGGTATGGACGCCGCCGCCGAAGGGGCCTCGCACTGGGGAGAGCCTCCGTGGAGATGTCTCTGGCGGCGCCGACTTCGAGGTAGCCGCTCCATGGGGGTGCGGGATGGAGCACTGTCGGTGCCGGGAGGTCGAGTTAAGGAGAAGGTGCGATGCGATGAGTGTACAACCTCTTTGGTGGCGCCGAGTAGGCCTCGGCGTCGTCCGAGGAGTCAGTGAGGATACTGCGGTTCCGGTGGAGCAGGTTAAGGCAGCGCTGTGGGGATGGAGCAGCCGCGATAGACGAGGCGAACGTCGGAGCAGCTCCTTGGAGGTGGAGGACGGGGAGGCTGAACCGGCGGGACGACGGGATGGACGACAGATCCTCATCCGGGGAGGCGGATGAGGGACGTCGAGCTGTTGCGGTGGACGACATCGTCGGGGAAGAGGCTCCGGCTGGGCAACGGTGAGGTGGCGGACGGAGGAGGGTGGGGTTTCGCGGTTGGAGCGGAGAGGTTATGGCGGCCAGATTTCGTATGGCGAAAAGGAGGTGATGGGAGGGGGGAATCATGACTTAGGGATGCGCTTGTCCAAAATGTAGGGTGTGTTACAAAAGTACCCCCACCGATTTGAACTAGCGGCCCTTTCGGCTCAGGGTTAGAAGGGGGATTTCGCGTGTTGGGATTTGGCAGCCGGAGGGAGTTTTCGCGCGCATTGTAATTTCAGGATAGCAAGGCGCGGGTTGTGAAGGCGCGAGTTTTGGGAGCACGGTATCTGAATTTTCAGGATATAACAAGGCGCGGGTCGAATTTTAGGGACAAGCCTAACGTGTAATATTGTACTTGTATGTACCAAATCAATTCGCACTTCCCTCAACGAAAAAAACGAAAAAAATAAAAACTATTCACACCACACAAAGAGAGAGTCTTGTCCCGTTTTACTATACAAATGCTATTTAAAGATACTCCCTCCTTCCATCTATATAGGGCCCAATGCGTATTTTGAGCCTAAATTTGACCAACCAAATATTAGAGCAATAATATATGACATGCAACTTACACAAAGCACACCGTTAAATTCGTGTGTGAAAGGAGCTTTCAATGATATAATTTTCACATTGTGCATGTCATGTACTATTAATCTTGTTAATAGTCAAAAGCGGTCTTAAAAAATGCATTAGGCCCTGTATAGATGGAAGGAGGGAGTATGGATCCATGTTATGTCCAATTAAATTTTTCCGCTGGCTGTATAATGCATGTAACCTACTCATGCCAACATTTTAGCGCATTCCAAATGTCTATACTACCGCTGCAATTCGAACTGAATTTGAATTTGTTTCTCTATTTCAATAAGAATATACAATCATGATTGTTGCCAACTTTAACCATCATTCGTGTATTACCTTAACAACACACTACATGATTACTATAGAGATAGATATGAAGTATGTGTACTATAGGAACTCGAATTCAATTTTTTGAATACACTTGATGTTGATTCCAAATAATAGTACATTTGATGTACTAACTATATATTCATAATCTAAACCATGTTCCATACGTACACCGTGTTTATCACACAAAGTATAGTGCCCCGCCCGCTACATTATGACAAGTATTTAGCCCTGAGCTGCAAAAGCCAGACATTAGCCCAAATTATAATCAATGTTCTACATTATGATATCTTCTTCAAGTATCCGTATCCACTTTTTTATAATGAATTATGATCTATGTTCATCTTTAACACCTTCACGATCCTCTTCTCTTTGTAGCTAGCTAGCGCTAATTTTCTATCGTGCGTGCACACGCCCGCTCCCCTCTCACCCTCCCTCAGCGTCCCCTCCATCGCGCACGTTCGTTATTTCTCTTTAGGTCGTTCACCCGCGGTGTGTGTAGGCCCCCCGACTCCTTCTTTCTGGCACACACCGGTTGATATACCTCTCTGTCCAATTGTGCCTACCACAAACACATTGTTCCCCTCTTCTCTTCTCACCATCCATGCCCCCTATGTCCAATATGGTTCCACGCAGGTGCACACTCCTGCCCCTCTTTTCATCAATCTCATAGTCGCACACTCCTCCCCCCTCGACATAGTAGGCCTCTCGCACCACCTCCCAGCCGCACCCCTTTCCCCATGTCTATCTCTCCGGACCTTATTTGCTTCTAACACATGCATGCATGTACGTACTGATCTCCCTACATATAGCTAGGTCGACTATAATTCTTTTCCCCACGCACAGATAGACTTACCTCACTAGTTATGTCTCTCCCTTTCTCTCACGCACGATAGTTGATCTTCCTATGTAGTCACGTATGCTTACCACAACCATATCGTCTCCCCTCATAATCCTTGCATACCTCCCGACCCGTCTCTCACACGCAAGTGCATAGACAGACAGACATCCCCGCCCTCTCTTATTGATATTGCACTCGTACCCTCTGTTTGTCTAGCAGGCCTCTCCCACCATTTGTGAGATGCCACTCCACCACCAACCCTCCGACACTCTACCTTTGTCTTTCTCCCAACCTTATTCCTCTGCTACACATATCCATGGATGCCGATCGATCTCCCTCTATACATAGCTAGGTCTCTCTCCTTCTCCACACATATACTAGTCGATCTACCTCTCTATAGTTAGGTCTCTGCCCCCTCCCCCCCCACCGATAGTCGAATGTTCTATGTAGGTATCCATGCCACAGAGAAAAACTGCACCTCTTCCCTCTCAAATTCCAGTAGGCCAGCCGCCCTGTATCTTTGACGTGGGCAAACACAAATTCGATGGCACTCTTTATCGACCGCGCAGCCACACACTTCATCCCTGTTTTTGATTATATCGTTATCTCACGCCGATGATCCCTCCACTCTCTTCTCGTGGATCGCTCCCTCTATATATGATATATCCATGACTCTGTTTCACACACATTGCATATGTTACGTTTTTTTGTTTGAGATATCATCGACACATTGCCTCGGTTTCGCACAAACCATCTCTCTCACACCCACCCACGTACGTACCTGCACCTAAAGAAGAGGTGCAAGCAGGACGCACGTACTCACGTCTCGTTCCCGGCCACACCCGCGCGGGTACACGATGGAGTTCGTTTCTGTATGAAAAGGCAGCCCACGTGATAATTTGACGCGTGTAGCGGGTACCACGCCTAGACGGAACAAAGTTCGACTTGACGCGTTTGTATTAAATAAAGTTATATATTCCTCCTCAATGGCGTGTAGTACAAAATATTAAACGATTGCCGTGGGAAAAATGGAAAAATCCGCTCCACTATATACAACGGAGCCTTCCTGCCGGGGTTTATCTCTCGTCACACCATCTCACACAAGGCGGCGGTGGCCTCTCTCTCTCACCGTTGGTCAGTGATCCGGCCGCATCCCGTCCGCCAACGGAAAGGGAGGATGTGCATCGTTTCTCCGTTTGACGACGTTGAGGCAGCACGTCCCGATCTGCGGTACCCGCCGTTCTCTCTGACCAAGCTCCGGCGCGGTAGGGCCTTCGCCACTTGCTCGCTATCGCAGTATGGGCAGATCCCAGCCGCCGGCGCCCCCTAGTAACATCTCGACGACCCTCAGGTACAACTTCCTCTGGCCTTGCTCCACTGCCCATCTTCCCACGTTGCTGCATGTGGATCTTCTTTAGTTGTTTGCTTAAAACGTATCTCGGCCGGCGTACTTTCCATCTTGCAATCTCGTCCTCAAACCATTTTTGATAAACCACCATGCTGCTATCTTTCCCTTATTACATGGAATACGCTTCTTTTTTGCCAGCGTATGTGTCTTCAACTTGTGTTATTCGTGAGTAATTGTTTCCTTTCTACCTCTTTTTTGCAAACAGGGCTAGCCATTTCACCTTGTTGCTATTGCGACCTTTTGGTGAACTGCACAAATCACTTTTTTTCTTAAGAGTGTTTTGTGCAGTTCTGCCAAAATGTCACACGGGCAACGTTTTTACATTTCTGTGGGACTGCAGAAAGGGAGATTGGTTTTTCTATCCTCCTCATCCAACTCCTGCCTAATCTTCTCCAACAAGTAGTTAGTCCTAAAGAGAGATCGCAGAGGTGATCGGCTTCTATTTGTGTGTGTTATGTTTCATCATCTAGTTCCAGTATTATTGTAATCAAACTGACTGGATATCTTTGCAAACAGGGATGGTCAGCTCGATTTTAGTGGAGCTGCAAAAAATGATCAGATTGTGGTGTCCTCCGTACACCCCCTTTTTGGCTACAGCGCTGGGTGAAACTAGCTGCCAAGCAATGAACACTGTGCCTAGGAAATGGACCCATGCCTACGAACAACATCGATCAATTACATATTTTTCTTTATTTGTACACCTTCTCACAACTTTGTCTTCAGTTGTGATGTGAATATTGGCGCTGATCTGCGAACCATTGAGATGCATTAGCAACCATGGTAGTAGTTTCATTTGTATTTGATGGAATGTAGTAACGAGATAATCTTGAGGCAAGAGGACACATGAATCCTAAGTTGAAACCTTTTTTTTCCTGCGGGAACCAAATTTGAAACCTTCATATCATCACAGTACAATTTCATTAAAATTATCCGTACATATAAACAAATTCTGAAGGATTGATAGCAATGCCAGAAACAATTCAACTTCGTTTTGCCGACATGTGGGACATCCTTCATCCAGCTCCACCTGCCGTGCAGCAATATTGAGTGAACAACTGCAGGGAAAGATTCACCCTGGTCGTTGCGCCGCATTAGTAATGACTAGTGAGCAGTCAAATCACAAAGCCCCACCTTCGCGACAGTAAGTTGCTCGGACGAAGCAACCATCATTTCTCTATTCCTTGAATCCGCTGGTACTCCCATATTCCCAGAGTAATAAGTTGCTCGGGCAAAGCAACCATCACTTCACCTTTCCCACAGTAAGTACCTCCTTGGGCCCACTAAAAAATCACTTTTCTCTCTCCATCAAGTGCACTTATTGTCAATCTAACCCTGTCACTGAAACACCTTTTTGGCTATAGTTAGTTCAGGGTTAGTCATGAGTTAGTCTAACCTCTAGCTAAGTTAGAGTATCCAAACGGGAGCAGTATAGGACATGCAAGTTGCTCAAAGCATACAGTCAAATTCGTACATGAAAGGATCTTTTTTCTTTTTGAAAACGGAACGTGAAAGGATCTTCGAATGATATAATTTTCAAATTATATAAAATCTTATCAATTGTCAAAGGCATCCTCAAAGAATACATTAGGCCCTACTCCCTCCGTCTAGGTGTATAAGTCACCTTACAAAAACCAAATAATCCCAAAATACTTAGGCACGGTGCATTAACTCCCACCACGTTTCTTGTTTCTTGACATATCCACCAATAAGAGATGTGGGGCGTGCATGTTTTCAATGACTTAGACTACCAAACACGACATGCAATGGTTAGATCATTGCATGCAATGCTATTAATTAGCAAATAAATATTAATTTCTCTTGTTTTCCCCTCTTCCTTGGTCACGGTGCACAATCTAAGATGACTTATTCACTAGACGGAGGGAGT
Organism: Triticum aestivum; assembly: GCF_018294505.1. NCBI lineage: Eukaryota > Viridiplantae > Streptophyta > Magnoliopsida > Poales > Poaceae > Triticum > Triticum aestivum. The sequence continues at coordinate 418,809,595 of NC_057802.1, read as the reverse complement.
ATATAAAATCTTACCAATAGTCAAAACCAAGTGTTACTACTACACCAAACAAGTTTAAAACGAGAAACTGGACCCACTCACGGCACGGCAGGCCTCTCTCGTTTGGTCCGTCGGTCAAAGCGCTTCCTCTTCTTGGCATAACAATAGAGTACAGTAATTTTTTTAGAATGCTCTTGGCATGTCGCTAACATGTGATGAGTTAACCGACCTCAATAGACGGAAAAAATGCCAGACCGCTGCACTTTGAGAGAGACGAGGAGCGAGAAGCGATACGGGCTGGTGGATTACTAGAGCTAGGTGTCGCACGACGGCCAATAAATATGGTGATAGCATGGGTTGGCCACGTACAGTATGATGTAACTACACTGGGCTACCGTGTTTCGTACTCTTCCGGTCTACTGTGGACATGATTGGTTGATTTTATATCGCTAAATAATATAAAATACTATGAGTGCAGACGCTCCACCACGAGGTTCCTTGCTCCTTCTCGGTCATCGGGAATCTATGTTCTTCCACTCTTTTTTTGACATGAGCTTTGTTCATTCTTTTGCCAACACGCGGGACATCTAGCATCAAGGTGCATGTGTCATGCAAGAAAATGGAGATAAGCAGTGCGTAAGTGAGTCGTGCACTACGATGGCACCTAGTACTACGTAGTAATATTTTTCCTCCTCGATGGCACATGAATACTGCACATACTCAATGACGGAGCACGAGATGGTAGCCATGGATTGATGGACATGGTCGGCCCTTTTTGGAGAGAGTACTGAATACGTATTAAATTTGGTGTGTCCCGTCAACTCACAGAACGACGAGAAGCACACACTGAATGACGGATCACGGGATGGTAGCCATGGACATGGTCAACCCTTTTTGGAGACAATGCACTACTTTTGATGTGTCCGATCTACTCGCAAACGAGGAGAAGCTTTGCTTACTAGTAGTACACTATCGACTGTAGTACCATCATCATTGTTCAACTTTCGGAAGAGAAGAGAGAACTTAATGTTTATTTGCTAATTAATAGCATTGCATGCAATGAACTAACCACTGCATGTCGTGTTTGCTAGTCTCAAGTCATTAAAAGCATGCACACCCACATCTCTTTGGTTGATATGTCAAGAAACAAGAAACGAGGTAGAAGTTAATGCACCGCGCCTAAGTATTTTGGGATTATTTGGTTTTCGTAAGATGACACCTAGACGGAGGGAGTATTATACTTGATGGCTAGAAGGTTGGCTATAGATGACGTGGCAGTGTCATGTAGCCATTAGCTGGTTATACTATTAACCATGCTCTTATAATACTCCTATATTTAGGAACGGAGGGAGTAGTTGGCATGCATGATACTACCTATAATTCTCCCATTACAACCATCCTGGTAGAATTAAAATACCTAATCTTAATGGTCGCCGCCCGATCTCTTTGTCCTCCTCCAGCATCTGGCAGAAGAAGAATCGAGCAAGACACCGGCTGTATTCGCCGGCGTCGCCTCAGTGGTGGCCTTCATGGGATACAATCAGCGGCGGCCTCCCGTGTTCTACTTTTCCTCGATGATGGCGGCGGGCGGGGACATGTTGCCCGTCACCTCGTCCACATCCGCGTAGCCGCATCACCTCGTCGATATCCGTGGTGGCTTCTTTCTCTGCCTGCATGTCGCGGCTACGCGCGCGTCGACGGTGGATGGCGCACTCGTAGACACTACAAAAAAATACACTTCCATGATGATATGTGTTTGTCACAGTAGGTCACGTTTTCTGTCATGCATGTACATCCATGACAAATTTATGACAGAATGAAGATAGTCATACCTGTGCTGTCGTAGAAGTGTTCCATGACATACCAAAATTATCATCACGGAAGTGTCCACTTCCATGACGATAAATCGCGCGTCATAGAAGTGCTTTCGTCAAGGGTGACCGACACGTGGCATCCACCATAACGGGACGCCGTTAAGCTATCGGGTCCGGTTTTGGATCCGATAACCCGCTAACAGCCACGACCAATGCCGATTTTCCACGTGTAAAATTCTCATTGGCTGACGGATCCACGCGTCAGCTCCGCGTTGGCACAGGTGTCACTCATCCAACGGTCGAGATGGGCCTATGATACGTTGACATGTGGACGGGCCCAAAAGTGGCCCATAAAGTTTAAATGGGCCAGCCCAACTGAAGGCCCATAAGATTTAGCGGACCATAATGGGCCGGCCCAGCTAAAGGCCCACAAGATTTAGCAGACCATAATGGGCCGGTCCAGCTAAAGGCCCACAAGATTTTGCCGACCATAATGGGCCGGCCCAGCTAAAGGCCCACAAGATTTAGCGGACCACAATGGGTCGGCCCAGCTAAAGGCCCACAAGATTTTGCAGACCATAATGGGCCAGCCCAGCTAAAGGCCCAACATTCTCTGTCAAATCGGCCCGTCAACAGCCTGTCCTAAACTTGTCATCATCGCGGCCCATGGTCACTTCTGGCCCGTTAACAGTCCGCTAAGTAATTGGGCCGAATTACGGCCCGGTGTATTTCTGGCCTGTTAAAGGTCCTGCTTCATTTGGGCCCATTTACAGGCCATCAAAACTTTCGGCCCATAAACGATCGTGAAGGATTTGGGTCATATTCGGCCATGTCTGACATTCGGCCTGTTAGGGGCCCACTATAGATCTGGGCCACTTTTGGCTTGTTGTCATTTTTGGCCTGTTAACGCCGGACGAAAACCATGGGCCATATGTGGCCCAACGTCATATCGGGTCCATTAATGGCCCATATAAAAATGACGATAATCTAGCCCGACCAAAGTTCCGGCCTGTTAAAGGCACGTGTATTAGGTCGGCGCATTTACGGCTCGTCTGAATTTCGGCCTGTCAAAGATCCGCATCGTAAATGGGCCACCATTTCGGCCTGCTAAGACCAGTGGGTTATTTGGCACAATCACGGTCCAATCTCACTTTCGGTCTATTAAAGGCCCATGTTTTTTATGGGCTCGAGATATTTACACCTGTAAACGGCCTATTTTTACTGTGGGCCCAAATTATGTTTAGGCCTGTTAAAGGCCCACTATGGGCACAGGCCTACCAGAAAAATATGAAAGCTTATGTTGATTTAGGCCCAGATATTTTTAGTGGGCTACATGCCAATTTCAGCCCGTAATCGTTTTTAGCCCAATTGGAATGGGCCCGACGAATGTTGGCATGTTCGGCTCCAACGAAGCTTTCGGCCGAATACATTACTAAGATAAACCTACACTATACAAAAATAGTGTCATAATTACTGCAGCCTATGGCAGCATCATAAATGCTGTATCACAACAAAATAAATTCCAACCATACAACATAAGGCCTGTTGGCATAAAGTTTATAGTCCTTCTAGATAAAAACACCATCAGATGTATAGAAGCACATATCATTTGACCTGAGTGCTAATGTTTCAGGCTGTAGAATCTGATGGAGCAGCACGATCTTCACCTTTTTTCCGCCATTGCTCTTGAACAACGAAGCGAATGTCTGATAGTCTGGTTTCAAAACCATTCATATCTTGACGACATTTGTCAACCACTATTCTTGTTTCTGAAATGACGTCCATTAGGGATTGGACTTGTGTCTGGAGCACAGATATATCACTCTGTCTAGCAGGAAGATTTTGTTCAGTAGGCGATTTGGACGAGGTTACCTTGACAACCAACCCATAATTACGTAGGAAGGTGCTTTTTGCACTGTTAGTGGAGAGATACTGACGCACTGCAGCAAGAGGTGACATTGTGCCTGTGGTAGCCTCGTCACCTTCAGGTGGTTGTGGCTGTTCAATCATTTGTTCCATAGCTTCCTGAAAGTTTGAACTTGTAGATTAGTGTACCAGATAAGTTACTAATGAGACAAAAACAAACAAAGTAGGTTAAACATTTATACATAACTTATTTTGGTGAACTACTGTAATACATTAGCATGTACTGTAGTGCCAACTACATAATAAAATCACTTTCGGAACATATGTCCATGTAGCATGCCTACTGTATTGTCTATTTCCTCACATTCGTTGACATCTAAGGATAAAGAGACATGGTTTAAAGTAGGATGAACATAGTATGACATCATTCATATCATGGGCAAACAGATATAAAACAAACATGCTATTTTATCATTGTGTGCGCACGTGAACATAACAACTAGATTACAGATCAAGACCAAAAGAATATCCTTCATCTCTTTTAAACCATGTAAGGTGAAATGATACGTTAAGACAACTATGTATAAAAGTGAACAGAGTAACTGACATTGGCTGCAAACCAAGTAGTTAAATGAACACATCACAGTTCCAATCAGTTCAAAGTCAGGAGGAGTAAGGACTTACAACAACGGCTTGAACTAGTGTGCTCATGCCCTTCATCTTGCTGGTGTGGCAATCCTTGAAGATTTGCACTGCATTCGGTTCAGGTTCTTTTTGGTCCGCATGGGCTTTCCTCTGTATTTGGAACAAGTCAATATAGATACGATAATATGGCACAAAAAAGGAAGGAAGTAGCAGCTATTTACAAGAGCCTCGTAGTGTGCAATATAGCTACGAGATCCTGTTGTCTATTGGAATTTCACTTTAGAACGGTTGGTTTGTTCTTCAAACAGTTAGCGTAGAAGAAGATACACTTGTAAGGCACATACATAAATACAAGTTCAATATGTGGTCCTATCAAATATATATAGCCTACCTGATACTTTGGATCAGACAAGTGTTTAACGAGGGCTGTCCAGTCTTCATCTGTAATATATTCCACTGGAGATGTTTGGGCGATTTCATTGTTAGCCTTGCCTTCAAAGTGAGATTTTCTAAGGTGGTACCGATATTGCCATAGAGCAGACTGAAAAACATGAGTGCATGCTTGTTTTGTTGCATCATCTTTCGGATCCAACTTGAACCTCATTTGTTGAAAAAAGAATGTGAGTCTTATTAGGAGGAAGCTAGAAAGTATGGGACAGAGCAAGACAATATTACTAATTGCGATGAATAACATTACTTACGGATAAATGGTCAAGGAATGTGTTAAACTGGGTATTGCCTTTCTCATTCCTGTACTGGATCCACGTTGGGAGGATACGTGCATGACACCTAACGGCAACGGCTGCCTCTGATACTAAATTGGCTGACTCTGTAGCATCACGTGGCCTTTTTAAACCTGTCTCAAAATGGATCTCCATTCTTCCTCCTTTAGATTTTGTTAATCTGTCAAGCATTATCCCTGATGTCTGTTTCCGCTTGCGCCGTGGTGCTAGTTCAACAACGAATATGGAAAGTGTTAGTGTACATCAAACTATGAGAGTACATATAAAGGAGCATGCAACTGCAACTTGACTCGGTCAGGTACCGTCTTGGTGTTGATGCTCATGAGGTTCATCTGATCTTGCCAAGTCCTGTTGTGTCAGCAGTGCTTCAGAAGTAGTGTTAGGTGTGAAGGTAGCTTGGGAACTGGGCAGTTCCGGAGCAAACGAATGAGTAACTCGTTGAGATGCTGGTACAGTTGAAGCGGATGCTGCAGCTGGTGGAGCAGGTGATACTGTGTTTGTAGATTTAGCTGGTGGACTTGGACCTTCTACTGCACTATAAGTACCAACAGAATCTCGATGGCAAATCCTTTTCCGTTTCACCCGACAAGTAACAGCACTCCCTACTATATTATTTTCCTTGCTCTTTTTTGGCTTTGCCATGTCAAGCCGTACCCACAACACAAAAGAATAAAATCGCTCTTCAGAACTCATTGATGCATGATACAGACAAGCAATACTTTGATGTAAGACAACCGTATGAGGATGGAATATGTAAGAAAAACAGGACGGCATGACATATTCACAGCTACGATGTGCAAACTAAGCAGAAGGATTTTCAAGAAAATAGAAGTAATGCAAGGTAGACACCATATGAAAGATGCAACCAATATTACTCTGCCAAGTTAAAAGTGTCTTGTCATAAGTGGCAATTCGAAAAATTAGAAGCAATACAACGTAGAAATCAATGCAAGATGCAACCACTATCAAACTGCCATGTTAAAAGCGTCCAATCATGAGTGACTGATGCGGGATACACAACAGCAGTACTTTGATGTAAGAACATGGTATGATAGATAGATGCAGTGTATTCTAGACACAGAAAGCCATGTCATATGCGCATGTATAACGTATAAACTCAGCAGGTGCAATTTAATCAAAATAGAAGAAATACAGGCTAGACAACATATGCAACATGAAACCAATTATCACACTGTCAACTTAGAGCAAGCACCTGCGATAGTGGAGTACGGGAGATGAACTCATCATGTAGACTTGGGACTTCAACTTCATTAGCAGTAGCAGTGGCAAATCTAGAGAGTCTCTGTTTGCGTCGGTGCGGAGGACCACCAACATCCCCTAACTTACTATTTTCCTTCCTATTTTCTGATATTGCCTTATGAAGTCAAAACCACAAGAAGATGAAATAAAAGTAGCTCTGCATAACTGGTTGATGCATGATACATACGAACACTACTTTGATGTAAGGCAAGCGCAGGATAGGAGGATGGAATATATACAAAAAAGACAGCGTTTCATATTCACACGTACGATAGGAGGATGGAATATGTATGAAAAAACAGTAAGCGGAAGGCATTTCAACAAAATTAGAAGAAATGAAAGCTAGGCACCATATGAACATGCAACCAATATCACTCTATCAGGTAAAAAGTGTCTCGTTGTAAGTGCCATTTCAAGAAGTTAGAAGCAGCACAAGCTAGTAGACAATGCAAGATGCAACTTACATCACAGTCCCAAGTTAAATGTGTCTTATGGGTAAGTGATCGTTGCAGGTATAAGTTGTAAGCTACGCAGATGCAATTCAACACAATCAGAAGCAATACAAACTAGACATCATACGGAAAACGCAACCACATATAACAGTTCCAAGTAAGAGCAAGCACCTGTGATGGTGGAGTAGGGGAGATGTGCTCATCATGTACACGTATGTTCTAGAAACAGGAACACGTGTCATATTCACATGCATTATGTGTGAAGTAAGCAGATGCAATTCAAGTTAGAAGCAATACAAGCTAGACATCATATGCAACATGCAACCACATATAATAGTGCCAAGTTAGAGCAAGCACCTGTGATGGTGGAGTAGGGGAGATGTGCTCATCGTCTACATAGCTACATTGACTGTCCAGCCTTGTGTTGTCTTGCGAATCTTGTTGGGAGGATGGCGGAGTAGAATCTGTAGAGACCCCCTGTTTGAGTTGCTCCGAAGGACCACCATCATCCACTGCCGGACTAATTTCCTTCAGCTATAATGATTTTGCATTCTGAAGTCAAACCGATAAGAAAAAGGAATAAAATTCGCTCTTCAGAACTCATTAATGCATGATACTGACGAACACTACTCGGATGAAAGGCAAACACATGATGTGAGGATGGAATATGTATGAAAAATAGGATGGCGTGACATATTCACACCTATGATGTGGTAACTAAGCAGAAGGCATTTCAACAAATTAGAAGCACTGCAAGCTAGACACCATATGAAAGATGCAACCAATATCACTCTGCCAAGTTCAAACTGTATGGCGTTTCAACAAATTAGAAGCAGTACATGCTAGAAACCATATGCAAGACACAACCAATATCACAGTGGCAACTTAAAGGTGCCTTATCATAAGTGACTGATGTGGGATATGCAAGAACAGTAGCCTGGTGTAGAAATAGGAACACATGTCATATTCACAGGCATTATGTGTAAAGAAAGCAGATGCAATTCAACAAAGTTAGAAGCAATACAAGCTAGACATCATACGCAACATGCAACCACATATAATAGTGCCAAGTTAGAGCAAGCACCTATGATGGTGGAGTAGGGGAGATGTGCTCATCATCTACACAGCTACGTTGACTGTCTAGCCTTGCGTTGTCTTGTGAATCTTGTTGGGAGGATGGCGGAGTAGAATCTGTAGAGAACCTCTATTTCAGTTGCTCGGAAGAACCACCATCATCCAATGCCTTGCCAATTTCCTTCAGCTTTATTGATTTTGCATTGTGAGGTCATACCGACAACAAAAAGGAATATAATTTGCTCTTCAGCACTCATTCGTGCATGATAGTGACGAACACTACTCTGATGAAAGGCAAAGTCATGATATGAGGATGGAATATGTACGAAGAAATGGACGGCTTGACATATTCACACCTATGATGTGGTAACTAAGAAGAAGGCACTTCAACAAATTAGAAGCACTGCAAACTAGACACCATATGGAAGGTGCAATCAATATCACTCTGCCAAGTTAAAATTGTCTCATCATAGGTGGCGTTCATCAAACTAGAAGCAATACATGCTAGAAATCATATTCAAGACGCAAACCAATATCACACTGCCAACTTAAAGGTGTCCCATCATAAGTGACTGATGCAGGATACACAGGAAGAGTAGTTTCATGTAAGAACATGGTGTGATAGACAGATATAGTTTGTACCAAAAACAGGAAAGCATGTCATATTCACATGTATCATGTGTAAGCTAAGCAGATGCAGTTTACACTAATTAGGAGTAATACAAGCTAGGCACCATATGCAACATGCAACCAGATATCACACTGCCAAGTTAGAGCAAGCACCTTGGATGGTGGAGTAGGGGAGCGGAGATTTGGACCTTGTAATGCACTATCAGTACAAGGAGAATTGGTACAGATGCTCCGTTTACGTTGCTGCAGAGGACCACCATCATCGCCTTCCTTACTCTTTTCCTTCCACTTTCTTGATTTTGCCTTGTCAAGTCAAAACCACAAGAAAAAGGAATAAAATTTGCTCTTCAGAACTCATTGATGCATGATACTAACGAACACTACTTTCATGTAAGGCAGCGACATGATAGGAGGATGGAATATGTATGAAAACAGGACGGCGTGACATATTGACATGTATGATGTATAAAGTGTAAACTAAGCACAAGGTGCTTGAACTTGTTAGAATCAATGCAAGCTAGAAACCATATGAAAGATGAAACCAATATCACTCTGCCAAATTAAAAGGGTGCCCTAACAAATGTATTTGACCAAATTAGAAGCAATACATGGCAACAGGCTAGAAATAATATGCAATATGCAATGAATAAAGGCGACTCATCGTAAGTGATTGATGCAGGATACATAAGAGAGGTAGTTTCATGTAAGAACAAGGTTAACACATAGATGTAGTGTGTACCAAAAATAGGAAGGCATGTCATATTCACAGGTATAGTGTGTAAACTAAGCAGATGCAATTTACCCTAATTAGAAGCATTACAAGCTAGACACCGTATGCAACATGCAACCACATATCACACTGTGAAGTTAGAGCAAGCACCTGTGATGGTGGTGTAGGGGAAGTGCGGTCTTCAAGTACAGAGCTACGTTCAATATCTTCATTTAAGCTTGCTGTTTCTTGAGAATCATGTGGAGAGGATGAAATTGCATTCTTTATAAGAGTAGTGCGTCTCATATTAACCCACGCGCGTGACTGTCTCATCATAAGCGATAGATGCAGGATACACAAGAACAGTAGTTTGATGTAAGAACATGGTGTGATAGGCAGATGTAGTATGTACCAAAAACAAGAAGGCGTGTCATATTCACATGTATAATGTGTAAGCTAAGGAGATGCAATTTAACAAATTAGGAGCAATACAAGCTAGGCACCATATGCAACATGCAACCAGATATCACACTGCCATGTTAGAGCAAGAACCTTGGGTTGTGGAGTAGGGGAGATGAGATTTGGAACTAGCACTGCAGTACGAGTAGCAGGAGAATCTGCAGAAATCATCTGTTTCACTTGCTCCAGAGGACCACCATCATTCCGTGCCTTCGTCCTTTCAGATTTTGCCTTGTCAAGTAAACACACAAGAAAAAGGAATGAAATTCGCACTTCCAAATTCATTGAGGCATGATACTGACGAACACAACTTTTATGTATGGCAACCACATTGTAGGAGGATGGAATATGTATGAAAAATGCTAAGCAGAAGGCATTTCAACAAACTGGAAGCAATGCAATCTAGACACCATATGAAAGATCCAACCAAAATCACTCTACCAAGTTAGATGTGTCTCATTATAAGTGGCACTTCAACAAATTAGAGGCAATACATGTTTGAAATGATATGCAAGATGCAACCAATATTACACTGTCAACTTGAAGGTGTATCGTCAGAAGTGATTGATGAGGGATACACAAGAAAAGTAGTTTGATGTAAGAACATGGATAATAGAAAGACGTAGTATGTACCAAAAACAGGAAGGCATGTCATATTCACAGGTATAATGTGTTAACTAAGCAGATGCAATTTACCCTAATTAGAAGCATTACAAGGTAGACACCATATGCAACATGCAACCACATATCACACTGCCAAGTAAGAGCAAGCACCTGCGATGGTGGTGTGGGGGAATTGCGGTGATCAACTAGAGAGCTACGTTGACTATCTTCATTTAGCCTTGCTGTGTCTTGAGAATCATGTGGGGAGGATGACACTGCACTCTTTAAAGGAGTAGGGCGTCTCACAGTAACCCACTTGGGTGACTGCCTCATCATAAGTGATTGACGAGGGATACAAAAGAGCATTAGTTTGATGTACGAACATGGTTAATAGACATATGTACTATGTATCAAAAACAGGAAGGCATGTCATTATCAAAGGTATAATGTGTAAAGTAAGCAGATGCAATTTAACCAAATTAGAAGCAATACAAGCTAGACACCATATGCAACATGCAACCACATTTGACAGCGCGAAGTTAAAGCAAGCACCTGGGATGGTTGTGTGTGGCAATTGGGATCATCAACTGCAGAGCTACGTTTACTGTCTCCAACTGCTGACGCTGCACCCTTTAGAGCGCTGAAACGCTTAGTGCTTATCTTCGAATTACACTGGAGCGGCTCCAGTCTTTTCTTTGCTGCATTCATCAACACTGCGTTAGAGTCTGAGATACCCATGAATAAAAAAACAATAGTGTGAGTATGGGTGAAGTGTGTGCACAATTAGTACAGTGTAAAGGTAGCAGATAGCAGGTCGGTGAGAAATAAATGACGGGAGGCATATGATAGCTCTACAACATGCATGGCACACTAAATTACTATAGGATTCTATGAAAATAACAGTCGACTGAAAACAAATAGGTCAGTCCATTTTTCTGCATTGTCTGATGTACAAAGAACGGGCAGATCGCCTTCATCTACCTCCAGCCAGTCAGTGTTGACGATCTTCCTCGAAACGCCATCGACCATCGGCCCAGTATTCCTCCCTTGCCTGCACCCTCCCCTCGACCTCACCGCACCTCCGTGCTTGGCACCGCCCCCGGCCATCCATTCAAGCCCCGCTGACCTCCAGATCGGGCGCAAGTAGCTCCTGCGCCCCACAGCCCTATGATAGACACCGATGCGCCGTTTCCCCGGGGAACAGGCGGACTAGGTGCTCCGCGCGCCTAGGCGGGCGCTGCTTCTTTTAATTGCGGTTCGACTGACCCTGAATTGAAATCCAGGCGGGCTACTGACCTCTAGCAAAGGTGAAATAGTAAAGGGAGGAAACCTTGTGCATTTAGTATCACGAAGAAGATGCAGTAAGAAGCGCTCAACTAGTTTCTTTCGTGGGATGAATACGGTGTGAGCAGAGACGTAAGATTTGCACGAATAAGGGAAGAGGAGTACCTCTTTCTACTGGCAGTGTTGTGTCCTCCTTCTGTTTTTCCAACGATCTTCTTGTGGTTTGCTGGAAACGAGAAGTTGTGGAGGACGGTGGAGCCTTGGACGAACCCATGGCCAAGTTGTTGAGTGTGGTGCGGTGGCCGTCTGTCGGCGGCGGGGAACCAGATCCGAGGTGGCGAACGACGGCGTAGCGGGAACAGCTCCGGTGCGGTGGACGGTTGCAGCAGTGGAGCGGCAGCAGTGAGGCATAGGACGGCGTAGTCGGGGTGGTTCTGGTACGGCGCACATCAGCATCGGCGTCGTGGAGCCAGGTCTGCCTCGGCTTCAGCTGCTAAGTCCTTGAGGGCGTTGAGGTTGCGGTTGCGTTGGACGACGACGTCGGGGTACCGGCTCCGGCATGATGGAGGAGGGCGGCGGTGGATTGGCCGCTATGGGGATGAGGACGGAGGAGGCTGGGGTTTCGCGGCTGGTGGAGAGGGCGTTGTGGCGCCCATGGAGTATGAATGGAGAAACGGAGTGAGGCGGGGAACTAAGGGGGAACAATGTTTCAGTTTGAGACGCGCTTGTTTGAAATTTGGGGAAAGGTACAAACTTTGCCCCCATCTAAAATTTCGGACATATTGCGGGTTGGGGGTAGGACAATAATCTCAGGTGTCCCAAATGTGGGCGGGATAGATTTCGGCCGAGCGCATGGGTGTTTAGGCGCCCACGGCGTATGAATGCTTCTTGGAGGCGGTTGAGACTGGCGTCTTAGTGAAGTTACAAACCTACCCCGGTTTAGACCTTTGGACATCGGGCCGATAGGCTACACGGGCCAGAGTCAGGACAGTAATTTCCTACCACCAAACATTAGTCTCGCGCGGTTTCGGGTGACCATAGGCCTATTTGGCGCTTCGTTCAATATTTGGGAGCAGAAGCATTAACGTTTTCGGTTCTCTTGAATTGAACTTTCAGGATTTGTCAAACTTCACAAATCTTTCTCTTGAAAATCCTAAAGCTACGATTATTTTGGAATGGAGTGGGTACATTTGAATATACATTGTACACGAGTATATATTAACAAATATGCAACTTACCTCAGTTCATGCATGGTTCGAGATATAATCTCCTTGGTTGCAAAAAAAGTTAGATATGCGTATGAATATATATAGCATGTTCAAACTCACAACAAAGATTGATGCCCCCTTTTACATCTGATTTACAAATGCCATTATCTCGGGTTCAAATAGATGAATGCACTTCCTATAAATTTGAATCTTCGAAACCCCCTTTATGTTGAATTCGACATGTATTCTATTTCGTAGCTAGCAATTTGGAATGTATCCATGCAAGTGACAAATGTATAAAGTGCTTCACACTAACAACATGGAGTGCACTAATTAATGTTTATATATGAATTGCAAAAGCATCCATTGCCTTATTTCAAACCGCTCTCACTCTATGGATCGATAATATGAAATAAACACTTGCACATGCTAGAATTCAATAGAGTATGGGTGTCTGATAGACCGATTTTCGTCCATACGCAATTTGCAAAATTCATGATCTCATCCAAAAATAATAATGCCATTTATATTTTAATTTAATGCGTAGAACCGCCTTTTACACGTAGATGCACTATGCCTCGGCCCGTTGTCACAAACGCGTTATATATCTCTCTATCTAACGCATAAGTGCACACACTTTATATGCATCAGCATTTCTCTTTCACACATGCTCACAATCTCTCTCAGGGTGTCGGGGTGTCTCACACACATGCTCTCTCTGTTTCTCTCTCTCTCTTTCTGACTACTATGTACCACTCTTTTCACTAATCTCAGTTGGAAAACACTATTTCTCTCACATGCATATATACACACGCACGGTCTCTACTAGCCCTCTATACGCACATATATGTGCCTATGTGTCTCCCGCACGCACATTATCTTTAGGCCTCTCTCGCACACATTGCCCCCCCGACACACCTCTCTCTTAGTAGTTGGTAGATATGATTTCATCATATCATTCGGTAGGATATCCCTGACTGTTAGGCTGGATGGTAATACGAGGCAAAGTTTTACCCTAGTTCAGACCCTTGCAGTTGAAGAAAGAGCTTACTCCTGGTACTGTATATTAGTGATAGGGGTGTGTACAAAGTACACGTGAATACCAGGCATTGTGCGTGTGTGTATACTATCGACGAACTAGCCCCCAAGCTTCTATAACATACTGGGGTCCTAGGGTTACAAATCATATATAGTCGGCTTATCACCAGTGGGGATAGAGTCCTCCGCGACTCTGGTAGCTTCGTGTTGTACGCCGAGTCCTCCACATGGGTCTTCGTATAACGCGTGTCGGTCCAACCTATATGTGGCGCAGGATGGAACCGACCGATGAGTCTTCATGTTGACCCACCACAACTAGAAATGATGTGCCCACCACATCACACACGCAATCGGCCACTAAGAAAATAAGCATATACAATAGTACAACGGTATCTAGCTCACGATACGTCTCCATATTTTGTTGATGACACTGACGGACTTTGCATTTGATGCGTGCTCCATATTTTGTTGATGACACTTACGGTCATTGTATTTGAAGCGAAAGCACGATATGGTCACTGGACTTCAGAATAAGCTCCTCACGGTCACCACATACATTTTGTCGTGCTAACCAACATGTGGTTGGATGGTCAGGAGGACAGTGGTTTCTCGAGCCCACCAAGGTTAAAGTCCCGGTGCTCGCATTTATCTTGTGTTAATTTCAGTATTTTCCGGCGATGTGCGTTCAGTGGGAGGAGACGTTCCACTCGACTACGAGGCACCTATGGTGACTTCATAAAATCTCAAGATCATATGCTGGCCCACTCTCTCGAAGGTGCTCATAGGGGTAGGGTCCGCGTGTGTGCGATTATAGCGGTGAGTGCTTGCGTGTATATATGAGCCCTTGCGTCTGTACCATGTTAAACAAATACATGTCATGATTATATGGTCACTGGCTCACCCATACAACTTCGTATTTTGTTGATGACACAATCAATTGACCAGTCAAACGTTCCACGCGGCGCAACTAGTGTTGCACCATCGGGGGGCGTAACCGTGGAGCCCACCTGTCAGCCTGTATATGAAAGAAAGAAATGGTAGTTTGAGTCTGTACTGTGTTAATAAAATAGGAGTACATTTTAGGGTGATTATACGGTCACTGGCTCACCATACAGCTCCGTAATTTGTTGATAACACGATCAATTGACCAGTCAAACGGTCCACATTCAGCAGCGCACATTACCATAGGGCCCACCCGTCAGCGCGTATATGAAGGACAGAAATGGTAATAAATTAGTGGTCGGTGGGTATTCGAAGTCGTGAGACCTCTGGTTGGCAGTCACCGACGATGGGGGGCGTTGATTGGGCGGTGGGGTGGGGATCGCCGGAGAAAAAGCTCGGCGCGGGGGGGCCTAGAGGGATGGCCGGTGCGGCGGCGGGCCGGCGGTAGGGAGTGGTTTCGGGGAGGGCGGGGCGGCGTGGCGGCGTGGGCCGGCCGCGAGCGGCGGGGGCCGGTGGTGGCTGGCGGCTCAGGGGGGTGGAGTTTGATGATAAACTGGAGGCCCTTGATTTCGTATCCAACGGCTGGAAAATCTAATGACCAGAGATGAAAAAGTCAGTCGACTGACGTCTAGCCTCACCCCGCACGTACACATGCACGCACGCATGCAGGCGTGCAACACTAACACGTACACATAACGTACACACGCACGCATGCAGGCGTGCAACACTGACACGTACACATGCACTCACGAACACACGCACGTATGCACCCATGCATGCAACACTGAAACTTACCCTTGCACGCACGCAACACTCGCACGCCAGCATGCACACAGCACACGACGCAAGACACATGCTCAACCTATATGTGCATGCACCCTTTGTTAAGGACATGGATTGTTACGGGTATTAATCAATCTTATCTGTGATAAGCAGAACATTGATGTTTGCAGCGGTCTTTATGAATGACAACGTATCGAATGGGCTATCAACATAGTAGGCTTATCTACATGAAAAAGATGACGTCACACTCAATGAACAATCATCGGTTTATGAAATGCCCGCTTCTGACCGCCCTGGCCCACCAAAGGTTTCTCTGCTGTGCGCTGCTTGCGTTGGGTCACTCACATGCAGGCCATGTACCCAAAGAGCCCACACGTCAGTGGAAGAACGGTGCGGTGTCCTAAGTTAGAGTCGAGGGCGCCACTCGCTGCACGCCCGGCTGAACATGCCTCCTTGCCGCATTCAAACGCCTCCATGAAACCCGCCCATGTGGAAGCCGAGAAACCCACTCTGGACACACGTCCATTCATGACCGGGCCGACATTAAACGCAACGCTGGCCGAGCTCCTCCCGTCCACCGTCTATTTAATCTCCTATTTAAACGAGGCCAAACGCCGGCCAAGAATCGCACACCTCCGCCGCTCCCCTATCTCCTCCTTCACCATTTTGTCCACTCTTACAATGGCTTACGAAGAGTAGTTATTCCGCATCCAGGCCGGTTGGGTAGCCCGCCGGATACGAGCTATGCAGCTCGCTGATCCACCTCCCTCCCCTCGCCCGACGGAGCCAGTTGCCGCCCCAAGCCGGCGCGCGGTTCAGCAACTCGCCGCTCCAGGCCAGCTCGACGAGGAGCGGCGCACGGGCGTCGTTGCTGCCGTCCAGGCCGCCGCCTCGTACCGCGTTTCCCGTTTCTGTGGCCGAGACTCCCATGCCGGCGGCTGCGCCATGCAAGCAGCAACAGAAGCTGGGTGCACGGAGAGCGACGAGTCGGTGGCCAGCGCCTCCGCGTCTGCCGCCATCATCGAGGAGAAGTAGAACACGGGAGGCCGCCGCCGCTTGGGTCCCATGAAGGCCACCACGGAGGCGACGCCGGCGTACACAGCAGGTGTCTTGCTGCATCCTTTTGTTGCGAGGACCTTCGTCGACCCTGCATGGGCTCCACGGAAGAGGGGAATGTTAGGATGAACTCGAGCCGGTGCCGGCCATGGCGAAGTAGTGGTCGGTGATGAACTCGAACCGGTGTCGGCCACCATCATCTTCGGCATCAGCCAATGATATCAGCTGGGCAGTGGGGAGCGAGCCATCCTTTGCGCTGAAGCATATACCTCCGGGCCTCCCGGCAGTCCGGTGATCATGCTGCCGGACATGAGGAACACAAATCGATCGACGGGCGACCATTTAGGCCAGGTATTATATACCTGTGCTATCCAGAACTAGCACCGCGTAGTTCATTTGAATGTAATGAAATCTATCATGTTTGTATGAAAATCCGGTACTTTATATGATTTCCGTCGTTGTTTATATGAAATATCAGTTTGTCTACGTGTTTGCGTGAATTTCGTTCGGTTGGTTGAGTTGCTGTCATAATGTGTGCGGCTACGGTTGGATGGCGTAATTTGCGGGTCGCTGGTCGGTCTGCGGGCGCCTCGGGCGGTGTGGTGGGACAAAAAAAACACAGCACGTGCGAGCTCATCTCCAACGTGCGCGCTGGAGGATGCATGAGCACCCGAGCCATTCCTCGTTCATCGGTGGCAAAGCTACCAGTGGACAAAACGGTCGCCAATATTTTGGCTACCCCGGGCAAGATCCAAACAGCCCCTCCCAACAGATTCAAATCCCTCGTTCGCCATGGAATTTTTCCATGTGTTGTTTTCATGGACTAGCAAGATGCCCGTGCATTGCACGGAACATCAAGATGCATTTTTTTACAAACTCCCGCATGCATGCAAGGGATAATTAATGTCCTCCTTTGCTAGTACTATGAGGCAAACACCATTAATATTGCATCGATTAGTGTTAGTGGCCTTGTATATCTGCAAATTGTAATTTTGATAGTGGCCCCTTGTATATAAAAATGGAGGGAGAAAGATGAGAGATAAGGTGAGGAGGAGTGGGGCGTGGTGGTGACTGGTGGTCGGACTAGGCGGAGGCATGGGGATGGACGGCGCATTATGTCTAGGTTTGTATCTCTCTCACACACACCCACGTAGGTGGGGGACATGCACGAAGAGAAGAGGTGCACGCACAGCGCATGTACTCCCGTCTCTTTCCCAGCCACACACGCGCGGGTACACGGTGGAGCTCATTTGTGTACGAAAAGGCAGCCCACGTGGTAATTTGACACGTGTACTAGTTGTCCACTTGGTGGAGGGAGGATCGTCTACCACGGGTGAACAAACAAATTGCGACTTTACGTGTTATGTTAAAAAAGGCAAACCATGTGGGGCCTACCTTAGAGGCAAGGCTCAATACACTGGAGTACTTTTGATGTGTCCCGTCAACTCACGGAACGAGGAGAAGCTTGCTTAGTACGCCGTCTCCCCCGCCCACGGGCGCGGTGGCTCGCAGGATGAGGTGAAGCTTGCTTATGAGTAGTAGTACTACTACTACTGTACGCCTTACGCCCGCTCCCTCGCCCACGCGCGCGGTGGCTCGCAGGACAAGGAGAAAATTTTACTACTCCGTCCGTTTACTCCTCGTCCCTACTACGTACCTTGGTTAGAGAGATTATCATATTGTTTGGAATATATATGTCCTTTAGTACTCCCTCCATTTACTTATACAAGGCCACTATAAAAAATACATTTTGCATCTATACAAGGCCACAAATAGTAATCGAGACAAAAGTTACTACTCCCTCCTTTCCAGTAGACGGTGAGTGGTCGAATTAATTTCGTAGTTTGCACAAGTAATTAGCACGCTCATTTTTCTCAAGAAGTTATGTTTACCGAGGCATTAATTAGAACGAATGCATGAATGACCACTAAATTTCCATGAACTTCTACATGCATTGGTGAGTTTCCTCTTGACACTGCTTGCATCGGGTGATCGAACGCACCTCGAAATCCAACATGTAATGGTACTACTACTAGTAGTAGAACTGAGACTTACCAAATGGAAAAACGAATGTTTTTTAGATGAGCCCTATAAACCCTAGTGGGTACGTACTCCGTAAAATCATATTTTTCCAAAACTAAGTCGCTCCCTTTCATGAATTCTGTAGTATACTCCTCCGTCGACGCTCCCTTTCATGAATTCTGTACTTCCTGTCACTGACATGTGGGACATATAGCAACTGGGTCGACGTGTCAAGCACCAAATAACAATGCAGAACAGCAGGGGGGACACATCCCACTCGTACCGGCCCAGTAGTAGTAATGAGCAATGAGACGTCAAATCACAATGCCGCACCTTCCCAGACGGACGAAGCAACCATTATTTCACACTTCGGTTCGGCATCATCTCAAACCACGTAGTATTGCTTTTGCCTCAAGAGGGACACGCGCATCACCTTGGTACATCATGACACGTGGGACTGCATGACAGGCCATGCTCCCCCGCCGATCGCTCTGTAAAATCACCTCATTTTTACTATACTTCCTCCGTATCGGTTTACATGGCATGCACGTCGTTCTAGGTTGAGAATTTAACTAGATATATATGTGATGAACAATACACTAGCCTTTTAAAAATTGTATACTGTTGTACAGTAGTAGTATCGATGGATTGCGCCATGGAGCAAAAATTGAAATTAACAAAAAAAGGTGGTACATATAGAGAGCGCTCGTCGCCAAATTATGCATATAGTACCATTAAAAAAGCTAGTATGTGCTTAAATGGGGTGCTAAATTCTATTAAAGAAATACTAGTAGTATGTACATACTGAAGAGTTAAAGTAACGAGAAGAAACATAACATAGTTCTGCTAGGGGCTCAGCATAACACACCCCTCAAATTAAAGTAAGCACACCTGAAATTAAACTATGCAACTAATCTGGTAGACACTGCATTAGAACCACCATGAGCAACGACATTTACACCTTACTCACTCGGAGTCCTCGTCCATGTCCTCGACTTCATCCTTGTCCCTCTTCCTCTTGGCCGATACTTCTTTGCTTGAACCGCACACTTGGCTCTTGCTCTTCATCCAACCCTTGTAGATGTTGAAACAAAGGTAGCCATCCATTGCAGCGTAGTGGATGTGGTCTATATCTAGTACATTTCGCTGCCATGCATGACGATGAAACGTATATTGAGGTTTCTCTAGTTTACCATACGAAGGATGAACCATGGCTCCTGCCAGGGTCAGCATTGAAGGCTGGACACTGGAGGGCAGCAGCCGATTCTTCTGGAGGTCGAAGGGGTTGCCTACAACGAGGCCTATCCGACCCAGGACATCCTTGTCGTTCCTAAAGTCTACAGTAACAAATTTGACTAGGTTGCTCTTGAGGAAGTTCTTAAAATCCTAGCATTCAACGCCGGCATGGCATATGTGGTAGACCAAGCATAAGTCATGCACGCAAACCTGGATCACGGTGGGCTTCTTCCTCTCTCCCTCCTTTAGATCCTTCTCTCGTCCCAGGACTGTGGTGTACTCAACATCTAGCCCAGCGACCCACTCATCATCTGAGTTTTCGAACATGCGTCTCAAGCGAGAAAGGCATCCTTTCACCGTCGCGGAAGAACGGGTGTAGATGACGTCGAACTCATCGCCGGTGATGGTTCTAACCTTGTACTCACCGCCAATCATGGAGATTTGGGACGCCATGGATTTGGGAGGAGGGTTAGGATTAGTGGAACTGCCGTAATGTGAAAGGACGGGACGACTAGGAGCGAACCGCAGTAATATTAAAGGACGTGCGGGGACGAGTAGGAGCGAACTGCCAGCGTGTGAACGGCAGGGTAGTGGCTTTCCATTCTCCCATGATACGGGCTTCCGAGAGCCCTTGGATCTGAGATCGAACGGTTGCATGGCGTGATTCTAGACCTATGGGTGAATATCCTATCCTGGAGGGTTATTCTGCAAATTTTCAGCAACTTAGCATGCGACCGTTCGATCTCAGATCCAAGGGCTGCCAGCAGCCCGTATCATGGTCGCGCCTACCACGACCGTCGCGTCGCTCGCGCGGTCGCGCCCTTGGAGATTTAACACGGCGCGTTAGGCTATCTGATGTTGGCATGTCATCACTTAGTCACTCATACTACAACAAGGTTAGCTATAAGGTTGGCTATAAGTGCTTTTTTACTTCTCTCTATCTCTTTCTTCGTACTCCATCCGTCCCATAATATAAGAACTTTTTGACACTAGTGTAGTGCCAAAAACGTTCTTATATTATGGGACAAAGGGAGTAGTATTTATTGCATTTGCCAAGGAGTGACCTCTTCCAATGAAATGGTGCTTAGATGAGGTGCTAAGGGCATTAAATGGCTTAGCAATCAAGTCCCCAATGCATAGGTGCTTATTAGTTTTTTGTTGCTAAGTTTGCTTCATTTAATTAGCTATAGACTCAAAATTGTCTTTTCACCTAGGTACACACGCTTAGCACCGTTTCTTTCTTGGGTCACCAAACTTGCCACATCAGAGTTTATGCCTATGTGGCAAGCTTAGCACCTGTAGGAGCAAGTAAGTACTACAATAGTGGGCTATAAGCCCGCTTTACATGGCATTTTTGTATATGTGGAGGAAAGAGGCAAGGAAAAAGTGGAGAAGTGGGCTCTCATGCAAGAGCCAGCCTCAACTACATGGTGGAGCATTGGGAGAGGCACCTGTATGGAGGCGGTCAGGAATCGGGAGACTCACGCCGGTCGTAGCGCCGCAGTTAAAATGATAATGGCAAGTCAAATCACGGGGCCCCACGTGTCCAGCAGTAATTCGCTGTCAAATCACACATCCCTACATTTGCAGCAGCCTACTCCCTCATCTTCTCGCGTCTCTGTCGAACCGACTAGGCGGAACTGCCCCACCTACCGCGCAGGAAAAGCCCCGCCCTCAACTTTTAAATACAACTACATCCGCTTTAGAATCCAATGATATACTTTTTGTGACATAGTAACTCATATTTAGTTAGTCAAATGGATGACCTAGAACTACGTGCACGCCCTATAAACCGAGACGCCTAAAAATAAAAAACCGAGACGAAGAGGGTAGTTCAGCACGTATCTTTTTAGATCAATATAGTCGGGATTCACCAAGGAGCAAAACCAAGTGGTAGGCTTCTCCTGTCGTGTTGGCGTAGCAACTCAAGCAGGGTCAGTCCGCACACGAAATGGCGACACACTTAACAGGACCCCTTTGGCCAACATGTGGCTCATCCACCGTCTTGTTCCACGTGTGATGCACCAAATTACAATTCAGAGCAGCGGTTGGAATTGGAGGCACCCCGGTCGTAGCGCCGCAGTAGTAGAAAATGAACGATGAGGGGTCAAATCACAAAGCCCCACCTTTCCCGCATTAAGCTGGACGGACGAAGCAACCATCATTTCACTCTAGGGCGCAAGAGCATAGAGAAAAGAGAAAACAATGATGCGTGTGGCAGCTACCTAGGGCACCCTAGGGTAGGGGTCTCCACTACAGATCCTTTTTTTTGAAAGTGCCTCCACTACAAATCGGCTTCTCCCTCGTCCTCTTTAAGAAAACCGATGATGAGTGCGGCTGTAGGGTTTGTAGGAGTACTACGGCGTGCGGGGCCACGTCGTAGTAAACGGGTTCGAGTCGACACCTTAAATATGTGTGGGCCGCTTGGTTTTACGGGAACGAGGCAGCATTTTGGGTTCGGGGACCAGTGGAGATATAGTACGTACAAAAAATTGTGGACGTAGGTTCGACCGAAAGGCAATGATGCATGGGCCCTGCATTTTGATATACCCGGGGCCGCGTGAAATTTTCTACTCTACTCAAACTAGTAAGGTACACATGCATTGAACGCATGAGATTTCGAAACCAAATTATGAATAAATACACACTATAGCATGTAAAGCTTTGAGTCATATATGCATGATGTAGATGTTCGTTTAGTTCTTATAGTTCATCTCATTCAAAATCAATTAGTTTTATAAAAATGTTAAGATTCATGGGGTTGTCCATTGTAAACCATAAAGTAAAAAACAAATAATGGCAATTCATTTAGAGAAAAAATCAATTATGATACAGAAGATTCTAGAACAAAGGAGAAGTGCTTGTGTTTTGAGGTTTGTGCATTATGCTTAAGTTCAACCATGGAGTCTTCTAAATTGTACATGTGGCAGATCTGGTGGAATGTTGATGATATCCAACGGCCAGTAGTGCTCGGATTTGCCATCTCTGCACTGTCGGATTAGCTTCATCCAGCGACCATCTTTCAAAGTTATTGGCACACTATATAGTTCTTGTGCCATAGTTGCATGTCTTGGAAAAAAGCTACTAGTGGGTTGTACTATCTATTTAGGAATAGAAGATGTATACATGGAAGTTGTAGGGAAAGAGATGACATGGAGTATCTCAATTCCTATGAGTAGGGATTGGAAAAGAGATGTCATTTGGTTCACATCATAGGAACTTTTCTATTGAATCTAGAGATGACATGTATCTCAATTCCTATGAGGAGGGATTAGAAAAGAGATGTAATTTGGTTCATATCATAGGAACTTTTCTATTGAATATACGCTAATGTTTATTTTCCTTTGAAATTAAGGGAGTATAGGAATCCATTCATATGAACCAAGTGGCTCTAAAGCTATAGAAATGATATCATGTTTATTTCCTTTGAAATGTGGAGTATATGAATCTATTCCTATGAACCAATTGGCTCTAAAGGAAAAAATCCTATAAAAATCATATCATATAGAGTTCCTATGATATTCCTCGACACCAAAGGATGGTTGAAATTGCTGCGGGTGATACGATGGTCTTTCTTTGTAGACTCCTCCCCCATCTTTATAGTTACCTCTCGAAGATGAATGAAATGATATATACAGGGTATTCTACATGTGCAATTTGGTACACGAAAACTCGGTAAAAGTTTGCGAGGTTCGAATTTTCAATAAAGCTATATGCACTGCATTTTGGAACGGAGGGAGCATACGGCAGTTGCTAACACTCACGTGGAAGATTTGTGTGTAGGAGGAGTGGTTGTTCTGTTAATTGACATGGCAAAACTGACACTATCGGATGCCGATCTAACGGTTCTTACGGCGTTCGTCAGGAAAAGGCTTGTGGCGAACGTTTGTCGGATAATGATTTATGGACACATGCATTGCATTGATACGTGCCCCCCTCTCTCTCACGCACACGCACCCTCACGAGTCACGACTCTCCCGAGTCCTCTCGCAGACTCGCACGTCCACCCACCGTCTATCTGCAGGTAGACATCACGCACATATGTGTTCTTCACACCCTACCCTCAGAACTTCTAAAAAACAAAATACGTCGCGCACATTTTATTTTAGCTCACACGTCACACACTTATACTATTACTCTTGCGGCGAACGTTCTTTGGGCATAGTATATTGTACTCTCACGAAGAGAAGCGGTGCACGCACGCACTAGTTCTCTCACACCCACTCGCGGGTACACGTAGGAGCGCATTTTTTGAAGCTGGTACAACAAAATCACTCCACTATATATATAAGCAGGAGCCTTAGCGCTTGCTTTACTAGGGTTCCTCTCGTTCACTCTCTCATGCTCTCCAGATCTAAGCAAGACATAGGTGGCCACACTCTCTCTCAGCTCACGGCTGGTCACAAATCCGGCCGGACAACCTCGACCGGGGCAGGGGTGTAGGTGCATCATTCACGCTGTCGTCGGTGGCGAGGGAGGAGACCAATGGCTGCCCGCGCGTCCCAATCAGTGGCTGTGCCGTTCTCTCCGAGAGAGCGCCGGCTTGGGAGGGCCTCCGACCCCTTCTTCCTCCCTGCGGTATTGTGGCCAAGATGCGGCCTCCCGACGCCGTCTTTGCCACATGCCGACGACCTCAGGTATATATTCCTTCAAAACCTACCTTGCTCTACTGCCCCAGCTCCCTTCCTGCGGATCTTTTTCTACTTCCGTCCGCTGTTCCAAAGCCACCTAGACTTTTACTATTATTAGAGGTAAAGCTAGTTCATACAGTCGACTCTAAGAGTTGGTTCAAATAGGGAAGAAAGTGGGAAAGCTGTAGCATGAATCTAGGACTTGGTTCTAAGAGGAAACGGGGGAAAGTAGTAGATATTGGCTACCCAACCGGTCTCTTGGTTGAAAATACAAAGAAAGCATGGTGGATGGCGAAGGGTGGGGGGAAGTGGACCTATCTCTTGGTTGAAAAAGGAAAGAAAGTGACGGGTGTTGGGGGACAACGCAAATGAGAATGAGCAGGTCTAGATTTCCTGTGCTCACATAGGAAAATGTCGCCGAGGAGATAAAAATGGGACAAATGCAGACATGCTGCCTGAGTGTTTGTCACTCTCGGCAGCCACATCTGCCTCACCACTTTATGCCCCTGTTGTCCCTACGCCCATATCGCTACCGTTAATGTAAAATCACATGAAGCATTAAGCAATGCCACCTAATGTCACTATAAGTAATGGTCTAGTGCCGTCGATAAATTGAAGCAATGCCACCACCATTTTATGAAGTGCTTCCATCTTGCTTTATTTCCCATGAATTGTGTTTTTGCAGTTACACTTAAATCTCACACCGCTAACATTGCTTCATCCCAGTGCAACCGCACAAATTTGATTGCACATTTACTGACCATGTGCTACTCTCATGACAGTAATACTAATGCTATTGTTCTGCATGTTAATGTAGTGGCTGTCGGTGTACTAAAATAGGAGTTCTATTTTAGTACCCCTTACTAAGTGCACGGGTAGTCGGAGCCGCGCGGCCACGACCACGCTAAGCAGGGCAAGGGTGAGGGCCGGAGCCACAGAAACAATCAGCGCAACGCCAAAGACCGAGACCATAGAGAGCAGATGGATGGAACAGGTTTCCCCGGCAAGACCCTTGCCGGGGCGGCTCGCCCACACCGGCGGAGTGAGCCACCCTCGAACCCACGGTCTCCAACACCATCAACCTCGTTGGGCCAGGGCTCAGGAGGCACCTCCATGGTGACATGCAGATCTTTGTGAAGACAAGAACAACACTCTTAATCAGAAGAGTGGAAGACGGCAAGCCTCGGCAAGATTCTTGCCGAGGACGACAGCGCGCCACGGCTAGACCCTTGCCGGTCCACCCGGCAAGGCCCTCGCCAAGGGCATCAGCGGGGCCACTGCCAGGCCCGCACCAACCAAGTCTCCACCGCCGTTCACATGCAGCTGCCAGCTCAACCAGCTGGGCAGGCACCTGCGTGGCAACATGCAGCTTCCAGGCCAACTCAGCACACGCTTGCGTGGCGGCATCCAGATCTTCATGAAGGCTCCACCACCGCGCCACCTCAGCTGCTTGTCTGCCTACATGGTGCCGCATGCATCGCTGGCCAGGGCGCGTGTCGAAGCGAGGAGGAGTGGCGACGGACGGGACGGGCCTCGCTCCCGTCCCCGATAAAGCAAGAGGACACCTAAGCTACGCATTAAATGTGTCTTGTCCCGTAATAGCTAGCGAAAAGCTTAACCACAGTACCCCAATGCCACCTCCCGGTGCCACTGTGGCGATCCCTTTGCCTATAAAAGGAGACCCAGGGCATCCATGAGAAGGATTCGGACTCTTGGACAAGTTACGCCACTTGTAGCTAGTTCGAGAACCTCAAGAACACAAATATACACATCCAAGCAGGGCTAGGGTATTACGCATCTCTGCGGCCCGAACCTGGGTAAACGATCCGCGTGCTTGTTCTGACTGCTGATCCTGCTCTCCTCACTACCCAGCGCCCCGCAACCGCAGAAGGGATCCTCGTGATCCCATAGGTGTCATTTCCCACCGACATCTTTGGCGCGCCAGGTAGGGGGTGCGCAGTAGTGAGCATCTGGTTTTGCAGCCAGTGGCACTGTTCTTCGTCACCATGGCTCCCAAGAAGAAGATGAGGAGAAGGCAACATTCATCACCCCATGTGGTATGTATTGCTTTTATCGGATGCCTTTCAGGTTGAAGAGTGCTGGCTCAACCTTTGCAAGAGCAGTCCAAATTGGTTTTGAGCCCCAGCTACATAGAAATATGGAGGCTTATCTGGATGACATAGTGGTCAAAACCAAGGACAAAGCAACACTTGTGCAAGATCTGGAGGAAACATTTGCAAACCTGCGCAAGATCAACCTCAAGCTGAACCCTGAGAAGTGTGTCTTCGGTGTCCCGTTTGGCAAGCTTCTCGGGTTCTTTGTGTCGCAGCGCGGGATTGAGGCAAACCCAGATAAGATCAAGGCCATCGAGCAGATTGAGGTACCTAAGCGGATCAAAGATGTGCGTCGGCTCACTGGCTGCGTTGCCGCCATGAGCAGATTCATCTCCAAGTCCGCTGAGCGTGCCCTTCCCTTTTTCAAGATCTTGAAGAAGACGGGCCCAATGGAGTGGACCCCGGAGGCCGAGGCAGCGCTGTAGGATTTGAAGAGGTACCTCTCCTCTACCCCAGTGCTGGTTGCGCCCAAACCACAAGAACCATTGCTGCTGTACCTAGCGGCAACAAATCAGGTTGTTAGCGCCGCACTGGTGGCACAGAGAGAGGTCGATGAAGAGGCAGCGGCGGCAGTAGAATCAATAGATGGCGAGCCGGAACCTTCCCCGGCAGGGCTCGGTCCCGGCAAGACCGAGTCCCCGGCAGGGGCTGACGCCAGTGCGACAGGGCCCACGCGACTAGGTGAAGTGACGCAGAAGAAGAAAATGGTGCAGCACCCAGTTTACTTCGTCAGCTCCATCTTGCAGGGGGCTAGGTCGAGGTACTCAGGTGTGCAAAAATTGCTCTTCGGCCTTCTTATGGCCTCGAGGAAGCTGCGTCATTACTTCCAAGCGCACCAGATCACCGTGCTCACCTGCCTCCCGTTGCAACGGATACTGCATAACCCAGATGCAACGGGGAGGATCGTGGAATGGGCCCAGGAGCTGTCGAGTTTCGGTTTAAAGTTCGAAAGCACCTCGACGATTCAGAGCAGAGTCTTGGCGGAGTTCGTTGCAGAATGTACCTCGACGCCCGACGAAGAGGTACAGGAGACCACTCTCCCCGGCAAGGAAACGAGCCGCAACTGGATCATGTACTTTGATGGGGTTTTTCGCTGCAAGGCGCCGGTGCTGGCGTGCTGCTTGTCGCACCCACCGGATAGCACCTCAAGTATGTCATCCAAATGCACTTTCCCCGGGAGATGTCAACCAACAACACCGCCGAGTACGAGGGCTTGCTTGCCGGTCTCAGGATCGCAGCGGACCTCGGAGTCAAAAAGCTCATCGTCAGGGGTGATTCACAGCTTGTCATCAGGCACATCAACAAGGATTATCAAAGCCCGTTGACGGAAGCTTACGTGGATGAAGTGAGAAAACTGGAGGAGCGCTTTGACGGTATACAAGCAGAGCATGTCCCTCGGACGGAGAACGACATCGCTGACTAGCTGTCAAAGCGTGCTGCCCTCAAGCTACCTATGGAACCAGGTACTTTTGTGCTTCAGTTAACTCAACCATCCGTCGAACTATCAACTGAGCAGAACAAGCGGAGGAAGCTAGGCCCCGGCAAGTACTTCCCCACCGAGCTCCCCGGAGCCGCTGGCGGAGATGTTGCCGTGGATGCCGATCCTGCCGCGGGGCAACCGACTCCGGCAGGGCCTCAGGCCATGGCCGTAGAGACAGCCGCTCCCGTGGCAGAAGAGATGCCTTTGGTCCTTGCCGTCGAGCCACAGGCTCCGGCATGGGCGCAGCACACCGTCCAATTCCTCCAAATGGGAGAACTTCCTGAGGAGCAGGAAGAGGCAGAGAGAGTAGCCCGCCGGTCTGCTCTGTACCAATTCATTGACAACGTCTTGTACAGAAAAAGGCCGAATGGGGTGAAATTGAAGGGCATCTCCCGGGAGGAAGGACTAGAGCTGTTGGCAGAGATACATGGAGGCATATGTGGCTCCCACATAGGGCCGAGGGCCCTTGCTGGCAAGGCTTTCCGGTAAGGTTTCTTCTAGCCCACCGCCCTCCAGGATGCGACGGCACTAGTAACCAAGTGTGAAGTGTGCCAGTTCCATTCGAAGAAGCTTCATCAACCAGCTCAAGCCCTTCAAACCATCCCTCTCTCTTGGCCCTTCTCGGTCTGGGGGCTCGACATATTGGGCCCTTTCCCTCGTGCCGTCGGGGGCTTTGAGTACTTGTACGTTGCAATCGACAAGTTCACAAAGTGGCCAGAAGTGGAAGCGGTGAGGAAGGTGACAGCGCAGTCATCCATCAAGTTCTTCAAAGGGCTAGTCTACCGTTTTGGTGTACCCAACAGGATCATCACCGATAATGGCACACAGTTCACAAGCCACGCCTTCATACAGTACATTGAGGATCTCGGCGGCAAGGTCTGTTTTGCCTCCGTGGCACACCCACGGAGCAACGGCCAAGCAGAGAGAGCAAATGCTGAAGTTCTGCGAGGCTTAAGAATGAAGACTTTTGACAGGCTGCGCAAGGGTGGAAGGCGCTGGATTGATGAGTTGCCGGCGGTTCTTTGGTCAATCAGAACGACGCCGAATCGAGCCACCGGCCAGACACCCTTTGCCCTGGTCTACGGGGCAGAAGCAGTTCTCCCCACGGAACTCATATACGGGTCACCTCGAGTGCTCGCTTATGATGAGCTTGAGCAAGAGCGATTGCGGCAAGATGATGCAACATTCCTTGAGGAAGATCGTCTCCGGGCAGCTGTGAGAGCAGCACGCTACTAGCAAGCCTTGCGCCACTACCATAGCCGCAAGGTTCAAGCCCGAAACCTTGAGGAAGGCAACCTTGTTCTTCAGCATGTTCAGTCGGCCAAGAACTCCAACAAGTTGATGCCGAAGTGGGAAGGCCCTTATCGGGTAACACGAGTCACCAGGCCCAGCGCAGTCTGCCTGGAGACCCAAGATGCCATTCCAGTGAGCAACTCCTGGAACATCGAGCATCTTTGCAAGTTTTACCCATAAGGCGCGGCTGCCGGGCCTCCCGGCAAGCCACCTTTTGTACAAGCCTTGCCGGCAAGGCATGCAACCCTCTGTACAAAGCCAAGCGCAGACCTTGAGCATAAATAAATGAAGCGCTGGCGCCCTAAGTTTTAGCATGCATGCTAGGTGGAGTCTCTTCCTCGGTTAGGGTTGATAGTGCTTAGCAGCGGCTAACCCTTAGTTAGAGGTCGAGTGCACGTCTCTCTATTCTTTTCTGTCCTCTTTTGTTCGCAGGGCACATGAGCACTTCTGCTGAGCTATTTGGAAGGAAGGGAACGGACCGGCGTCCCGACCCCGGCAAACCAAAGTTGCCGGGGGCTGCAAGTGCAAGGATCCAACCGCGGCAAGCCAACGTTGCCGGGGGCTACAGATCCAGATAAGTCTTTTATCCTCTGTCATGCATTTCGGTATGGAACTGGGATATGCGAAACCTCGTTTTATTTCTAGGCTACCGTGCTCCCCTTTTTCCATACCCAAGGATTATCTCCTGGGTCCGGATTTGGTTGAAGTCGCGGCGGCAAGGAAATGGAACGAGGAGCCTAAGCCCGCTTCATCCCTGCCTCCGCCAAGGGCGCGAGAATGGTCGAGCGAAGTGGGGGGACGGCAAGGCCTATTGCCGGGCGAAAAACGTTTATCTTAAATAATAACAAGGATTCGCTCCTTGTCGCAAGTTTTACCCACAAACTAAAAACCCGGAAAACATCCCTTTTTCATTAAAAACATCCCATACAGGTACAGTTCATACGGAGTGAAAAACATGAGCAAGGGGATTACAAGTTCTAAATTTAACGAAGGCCCGAAGGCTTACAAGTTGAAAAAAGACAACGTGCCTGTAATCCCTATCTTGTCCCTCTCCTCAGGAAATGAAACAAGAAAGCAAAAGGGCAAAAGGGGCGCCTAGGCGAGGTATGAGCAGCAGAAGGCACCAGGAGAACATCCCGGTGGCCCCCCGAAGGGAAGCTGGTGATAATGATGACGGGAGAAGAGCTAGAAGATGAGGCGGCAGGACCGGCAATATGCGATGAAGGCGTTGGTGCCCGCGTACTCCGGCTTGACGGCCTGCAACCTGCCCTCTTCGTCTTCTTCGGCCTCCCAAGCCAGCCACCCAAGGAGGCGGCCCCGAGAAGTTCAAGGAGCCGACGACACGGATGATGGGGTCGCCGGTATCGCCCCGGAGCGGCGCACCCGACGCCTAGTCGGACCCGTCGTCCTGCCGCCCGTCACCCTCGTCGTCGCCCCCGCTGTCCTCCTCGTCGCTCTCGCTCGAGGAGGAGTTTTCGTCATTAGAGGAGCTCTCCATGCAGCACCTTACGCGAGTCCCGAAGTGCCCAAAGACCTTGACGGAGAGGAGGCCGCCCTCCATTAAATTGAAATGGAGAGTGAGCCCCTCCGTCAGGCTGTGGATGCGGGAAAAGGTCTTCCACCCTCAGTGAAGATACATGACGTGAGGGGCGGGGAACTCGACGTCGGCCCATGTACCGCTGTTCCCGCAGCCCCTCATATGCAGCCGCAGTGCCTGCGGCAGGTCCAGCTCCATCTCCTGTGCAAATGGGGTCGGGTGGCGAAGACGACGGCGCGGCGGATGGCGCAGCCTGAGGAAGAACTCGTAGGGGTTGTCCCCGACGTGGCCCTCCACCGGGGGAGGGGCCGCTGGCGGAGGCGAGGCCGATGCGCTGCCCCGTTCTCCTGTTCCCCGAGCACCGCGACGGCCTCGACCTCGCCCCCTCCCCCTTCCTCTAACAGCCGGCTCTGCCGCCACGAGCTCTTGGGAAGGAGCGACGCGTTGTCTAGCCGAGACCCTCGCCGCCATCGATGAAGCGTCGCCGCGCCCCCTCGCCATGGCAGAAGGGAGGAGGGAGCAAGAATGGAGAGAAGCAGGTGACAAAGGATTGAGAGCCGCCGTTCCTCCCGTTCCCCTCTTTATAAAGGGGCGGGGGCGGGGCTCGGCCGCCCCGCCCGCCCCTTTCGGCCAATCCGGCTCATTGAAGTGACAGCGGGCGGGGCCGTTGACCGTCCTCCCTGCCCAATTGAAGGCGCGTGGGAATCGACCCACGCGCGCGCGCGACTTCCCGTATCCCGCGCGCCTGTCATTCGCATCATGCATGTAGCGAACGTGGCGTGAGAGACGGGCGTAATGGGACGCGTGGAGCAGCAGTTCCCCAAGTGCAGAGAGTAAATGAGCAGCGGCCCTGCGGTCTCAAAGAGACACGCAGGCTGCCTCTTTACTGTTCACCACGAATGGCGTCAGCATGCTTCGGTCACCCCGCGCGCTCAACCCCCACGTCACGCAATCAACGCGGTTCATGGGGAAGCGCAGTGAGCGGAAAGTTACTACGGTAAAAAAACCGCCCCGCCTGCCCGCACACTATTTTTGGGCCTAGCCCAACAACCGCACCGTGCTTATGTGTGGCCCAGGCCCGGGGGCTCCTGTCGGTGTACTAAAATAGGGGTTCTATTTTAGTACCCCTTACTAAGTGCACGGGCAGTCGGAGCCGCGCGGCCACGACCACGCTAAGCAGGGCAAGGGTGAGGGCTGGAGCCACAGAAACAATCAGCACAACGCCAAAGACCGAGACCATAGAGAGCAGATGGATGGAGCAGGTTTCCCCGGCTAGACCCTTGCCGGGGCGGCTCGCCCACACCGGCGGAGTGAGCCACCCTCAAACCCACGGTCTCCAACACCATCAACCTCGTTGGGCCAGGGCTCGGGAGGCACCTCCGTCGTGACATGCAGATCTTTGTGAAGACAAGAACAACACTCTTAATCAGAAGAGTGGAAGACGGCGAGCCTCGGCAAGATTCTTGCCGGGGAAACCCACGAGACCCCCGGCAAGATCCTTGCCGGGGACGACAGCGCGCCACGGCTAGACCCTTGCCGGTCCACCCGGCAAGGCCCTCGCCAAGGGCGTCAGCGGGGCCACTGCCAGGCCCGCACCAACCAAGTCTCCACCGCCG
Source organism: Triticum aestivum (assembly GCF_018294505.1). Taxonomy (NCBI): domain Eukaryota; kingdom Viridiplantae; phylum Streptophyta; class Magnoliopsida; order Poales; family Poaceae; genus Triticum; species Triticum aestivum. Next base: position 418,777,121 of record NC_057802.1, on the reverse strand, counting down.
TTCACATGCAGCTGCCAGCTCAACCAGCTGGGCAGGCACCTACGTGGCAACATGCAGCTTCCAGGCCAACTCAGCACACGCCTGCGTGGCGGCATGCAGATCTTCGTGAAGGCTCCACCACCACGCCACCTCAGCTGCTTGCTTGCCTACATGGCGCCGCATGCATCGCTGGCCAGGGCGCGTGTCGAAGCGAGGAGGAGCGGCGACGGACGGGACGGGCCTCGCTCCCGTCCCCGATAAAGCAAGAGGACACCTAAGCTACGCATTAAATGCGTCTTGTCCCATAATAGCTAGCGATAAGCTTAACAACAGTACCCCGATGCCACCTCCCGGTGCCACTGTGGCGATCCCTTTGCCTATAAAAGGAGACCCAGGGCATCCATGAGAAGGATTCAGACTCTTGGACAAGTTACACCCATTGTAGCTAGTTCGAGAACCTCAAGAACACAGATATACACATCCAAGCAGGGCTAGGGTATTACGCATCTCTGCGGCCCGAACCTGGGTAAACGATCTGCGTGCTTGTACTGACTTCTGATCCTCCTCTCCTCACCACCTAGCGCCCCGCAACCGCAGAAGGGATCCTCGTGATCCCATAGGTGTTGTTTCCCACCGACAGTGGCAGTGTTGATGTGATGTGATGCTACTTACTTAAGGACTCTTCATACTGTCAATCTAGTGCCAATTATAACATAATAGGTGCTGTTGTTAATCACACGCCACTACAAATATCTGTCACTGTTTAAATAACCATATTTCATATTTGCGCAAATAGGGATGTCTGCCTCCGTATCGTTTCTATCCGCGCAATCAAAAGCACACACCTCAGTTTTAGTAAAACTGCGCAAAATGAGATGGCTATCCCTCGCTGCCGTCATCTAACCTGCAGTGTTCAAGGTATTCCTACATTGGTACTAGTAACTAAGGTAGAATGACCAACGCAATCTAAAAGAAGTTGATTCGTACATTTTACTTCCTGATTGTAGTGCAGGGACGAGCAAAAACAACTGCATCCTAGTCCGGAATGCACTTTCTACCAGTTCATCCATGGACCGAGGACTAGCTGGCATGGCTGCACTGCGGTTTTTTGGACAGGTGCGCGGACAAGTGGCATTGTGGTCTGCTTATTTCTGCAAATAGCGGTGCTTAAATTTAGTGGAATGCACAAGAATTTCACCTGGTCAGTACACTGCATGGTTCAGTTCAGCATTCCACCTGAGACCACAATTATAATTGGTTATTCTGGAATGAGAGAACCTAACCCTGGATGGTGGCAACAAGAAAAAACCAGAGTGAACTCCAGGAAATTTAAGCCTGCTGGGAGGCCCTTTGCTCAGAGAAGCCTTGCTTGTTTTTTTCCTGATTTGTAAACCTTCTCACAACTTTGTCTTTTGCTGTGAACTAGTATATGTTTGTTATGTTCTATGAATCTTTGAGATGTATAAAATTGCTTAACTTATGCTTTTCAAGTTTTTTATGAAGACGAGTTTAATGTGAGTGTTCCACATGAGCGCTGGACTAGGGTGTGAACATTTGGAATTTACATTGTGGCCTCAGTTAACTGCATGAACCACTGTAACAAGATACATAGTTGCTTATATGGCAGCCAACAGATTGTTGATTGTTAGCTGGTCGATAGCATAGTGTTGAAGCGAGCTGAGCCAATGTGCCGTGTTTTGCACAACTGCTTACAAGTGGGGTAGCACCAACACTGTTTACAAGTACTTGTATACGTCGGCGCACAGTTCTCGAACGAGTGCTCTATTTCATCAAAACACACACTGCTCGTATGATAAACCGTGACAACTTATGTCTTACCATGCCATATTCATGAAAAAACTAGTGAGGATGCATCTGTTTCGGCAACAATTACGATGGTTCTCACATGATTCACGGGCACACAAAAGTAGCAGTAGTTCCCATAGACGGATTCAAACAGAGTACTAGCCCCAGAGGTGTCAATAACAGGCAAGGTTCGGATAATTAGACACAATCCAAAGTACTATTAAACACTAGCTGGGGCAACTATTTCATGCCTCGATCTAATTTGGCTGGACACAAGACAGACCTTGCCATGAACATCATCGAGGACGTCCCGCAGCAGCTCAATCCTGTGAACCTTCATGAAGACAACCTTGTGGCCTTGCCACTGATAAACTTGTTTGTGGAGGCATGCCATGTCATCTTCCTGCGTAAGCTTGACAAGAACAGTATGCCTCACAAACGAAGGAGTAGCTTTGAACTTCTTGTGCTTCAGTACACCCTGGACAACACGCCTGACAACAGTGAGGCTGGAATACAACTCTTCATTGGTATAACCGCAAATGGCTTCTAGGATCCAACAGCCTAAGAACTCTGTTTTCCCAGTGCGTATATTTAGGTCATCCGCCTCATAGCGAGCGAGTGACATGTACAACCACACAATCCTTGTCTGCATCAGGGCTCTAATTGAAACAGAAACAAATTCTGAATTACTTTTCAGTATAAGAAACACAAGTTATTTAAACCACTATGTATAGCATGGCATCGAAGATAATAAAATTTTGCATTATTAATCACCACATACTTAGATGAAAAACCACAATCGAGATCGGCAAAGAAGAAAATCACCTTGGGCAGCTCAGCGGGGGGGGGGGGGACACATCCTCGAAGGGGGAAAACTGCTCCTACAGTGCCACGGGGGCTGTAACCTCAAACGGGGCATTGACCATCTCAGTAGTGGCCGTGAGCGTATCTGGGGTCGGCTCGGTGGCTGCCTCCATCTTCTTGGAGCTCTCTGTCTCGTGGGGATCAGCCTCCCGCGTCTGCTCCAATATGGGCAGATCTTTGCCTGGTTCTCCTTGGTCCATCATGAAATTGACGAATACTAGGAGACCACTGAAAGGAAAACATAATCGCAATGACAATGAAACAAAAAAGAGAGTGAGGATCGGTTACTGCTTTGTAAAAGTTCTTTTTTTCTCTAAACAAAAATATACCAACATCACGGATCCGCTTACCTTCCCTTCGTTGGGAGAGAAGAACAGTGGCAGATGCGAGTGTTGCCTTTCTTGAAGACGGTGAGGGAGAAGGGGATTCAGCGAAGAGTGAAATGATGGTTGCTTTGTTCGTCAAACTTAGACTGCGGGGAGGTGGGGTTTTGTGATACGATGGCTCGTTACTGCCGCGCTACAACCGAGTGACTCTCTGCCAGCATACTGCCTTCTAATTTGGTGGATGGCATTTGGGCCCGCGCGGTGCATGGCCTGCATGTCGGTGAACAAAAGTGTAACGGCATTCAGTAGAGGGAGACGTTTCAATGACCTAGGAGGAGCCAAAATCGGTATTGTATCCACTGTACTAGTAGTAATTGTTTTTCTGGGTAGCTGTAGAGTGTCTCCACTGTACTAGTAGTAATTGTTTCTCTGGGCCCAAGACAAAACAGCCCATCCACACTAGTAAATAGTAAAATCAATTCAAAAGCCCATATATTTACTGAATGAGAGGCGCTACCCACACCCAGCACAACGCCCCCCAAAAAACCTGGGTGCTCTTCTTCCTCCTCGCTCCCACCCACCTCACGTCAGCTCGCTCCACTCATACCCCAAATTCCTCACCTCACTCCTACAGAAAACCCCAGCTCCCCTTCTTCCTCACTACTACAGAAAAACCCCAGCTCCCCTTCTTCTTCACTCGCACTACAACTAGGCTCGTTATTCATTACTCTGCTCAAATCCGTGAGCGCGACGCGACGCCCTCGAGGAAAATGGAGTCGGCTGACCCCAGCGCCAAAAAGATGAGGCTCCCGCCAGCGGTGACGCCTGTTCTAGTTATTCACCGTTGCAAATAACCGTCCTCTCTGCGCCTAAACTGGAGACCTTGGGTGTAATACATGATCTCTGTGCTCATTTCAATATGGTGTTTGGCTCCACAGTTCTTCAGGTACTTTATATTATTATCTACACTTGTAACCATAAGCTGCATTTTAAATTTCTGCGCATAAGTTATATATCATCTTGGAGTACACATTTTGCACTAATATTATTTTCTATGCTCAATGAAGAGTTTCTCCATTGATGGTGTGACGCCCGGATACTTAGGCTACAGTAATCCCCCGTTAATGATGCCACGTCACCTCTGTCACTGTAGTTAATCTCGCGTTAGTTTAAAACCGATTCAAATTCAAATTTGAATTTAAGTCAAATAATAAAAGTTTTCAATTCTCAAAACTAAAATGTTCTTATTGTGACAATTAAATCATCGATAGTATTGGTGGAGAAACAACATTTTTATAAAATAATTAATTAGTCTAAAGTGATTAGAACTGCAGCAAAACAATTAAGTAAATACCTTTTTCGATTAATAAAATTCTAAACTAATTTATTTCGGCGTAAAACATTTATGGCATTGGGTGGTTCTCAAACATCAATTTAGGAGTTGTTATCATTTTTTTTCTAAGCTAAAAACAATGTGTATCTAAACTAAAACAGAACAGAAAAATAAAAATAAAAAGAAGAAAAGAAAACAAAAAAAATCAAAAGGATAAACCCCCACCCCCTGGCCCAACTGGACCAGCCGACCCAGCAGGCCACAACGGCCGGCCCATCTGGCCCAACCGGCCACCCCCTCTTCCCTTATCCACCCACCCGGTGTAACCCTAACCCCCCACTGACGCCCTACTCGCCCCCCACTCCCCCACGATCCCCTTCTCCTTCCCCATCGATCTGGATCGGGATCGGCCCGATCCCGTTGCCCCCGACGCCCTGCGCCCGCCCGTCGCCGTCCACCGCCGCCTGGAGCTCCGCGAGCCCCACCGGAGCCACCCCGTCGCCCCCTTGCCGTCACCATCGCCTGGAGGACCACCTCGCCGGCCTGCTTCCTCCTCCCCGCCGGCCTGCCTCCACTCCATCCGCGTCGTCCCCGACGACCTCCTCGCCCCCGGCGACCTCCTCGCCCCCCCCCCCCCGCTGCCCCATACCCCTACAAATCCCCCGTGAGCTCCCCCCTCTCCTCCTCCGCTCTCTCTCTCGCACCCGCCCGTGTGACCACGTCGCCGAGCCCATGCTCCTGGCCGTGCCGAAGCGCGCGCGCGAACCGCGCCCGTGGCGACCCCCATCGCGCCCTTGTGGCGCGCTGATGTCGCCTCCCCACTCCGTCGCTCCGGCCATCCTCGCCATCTCGCACTAGCACCGCGGCCATCTACGCGCGTGCGCGTCCGGCGCCCGCACTCACGGTGGCCGCCGGCGCCTACCGCGATCCGCCGCACTTGCCGAAGGCCGCCACTGCTCGTCTCGCCGGCGTGTGTCGCCAGCCACCGAGGCCCCCAGGCGCGCTCGCCCTCGCCTGTCCTGGCGTCGGGTGCGAGCACCCGCACCAGTTCGCCCGTCGCCCGCTTTCCCCTCGCCCGTTCGGGCGGCGCCCGTTGGCCGACCCGCTATGGCCCCGAGGGCCTATGACAGATGGGCCCCACGTCCAGAATGTTTTATATAAAATAGTTAAATAAAATAATAATTAAAAAAATAAATAATAATAAATAAATAAAATATCAATTAATTAATTAAATAATTAACTTAATTAATTCTGTTTAAATTAACTAATTAAGATTAATTAACCTAATAACTAGTTATCCTAATTAACTACTATTAATTAGCTAAGCAGTCCCTAACAGGTGGGACCCACCTATCAGGTTGACCAGGTCAACAGTCAACGTTGACTGCTGACATCATGCTGACGTCATAATTACCTTTTTCTAATTAAATTAATTCTGTTAATTCTAGAAAAAGATAAAATTCTTTTTAAATTAATATAAAATGAACCGTAGCTCGGATGGAAAAACTTTGTACATTAAAGTTGCTCAGAACGACGAGACGAATCCGGATACACAGCCCGTTCGTCCGCCACACATCCCTAGCATAGCACACACGCAACTTTCCCTCTCCGGTTCATTTGTCCGAAAACGCGAAACACCGGGAATACTTTCCCGGATGTTTCCCCCCCCTTCGCCGGTACCACCTCCTACCGCGTTATGGCACACCTAGCCCCGCGCATTGACATGTCTTCCATCGTCATGCTTATGTTTGCATTATATTTATTGTTTCTTCCCCCTCTTCTCTCGTTAGACACCGAGACCGACGCCGCTGCTACCCAGTACGACTATGGTGTTGACGACCCCTCCTTCTTGCCAAAGCAACCAGGCAAGCCCCCCTGATCACCAGATATCGCCTATTCTTCTCTATACTGCTTGCATTAGAGTAGTGTAGCATGTTACTGCTTTCGGTTAATCCTATTCTGTTGCATAGCCTCTCATTGTTGCTACAGTTGTTACCCTTACCTGCTAGCCTACTGCTTAGTATAGGATGCTATTGTTCCATCTGTGGCCCTACACTCTTGTCTGTCTGCCATGCTATACTACTGGGCCGTGATCACTTGGGAGGTGATCACGGGTATATACTATATACTTTATATACATGACACATGTGGTGACTAAAGTCGGGTCGGCTCGTTGAGTACCCGCAAGTGATTCTGATGAGGGGGCTGAAAGGACAGATGGCTCCATCCCGGTAGCGGTGGGCCTGGGTTCCTGACGGCCCCCGATTGTTACTTTGTGGCGGGGTGACAGGGCAGGTTGAGACCACCTAGGAGAGAGGTGGGCCTGGCCTTGGTCGGCGTCCGCGGATACTTAAAAATAACACGCTTAACGAGTTCTTGGTATTTGATCTGAGTCTGGCCATTTGGTCTATACGCACTAACCAACTACGCGGGAACAGTTATGGGCACTCGACGTCGTGGTATCAGCCGAAGCCTTCTTGACGTCAGCGACGGAGCGGCGCGTGCCGGATTGGACTGGAACGCCTTCTAGGCTAGGTCTGCTTCCGGCCGCCCTCGCAACGTGCAGGTGTGCAATGGGCGATGGGCCCAGACCCCTGCGTGCATAGGATTTAGACCGGCGTGCTGACCTCTCTATTGAGCCTAGGTGGGGCTGCGATGTGTTGATCTTCCGAGGCCGGGCATGACCCAGGAAAGTGTGTCCGGCCAAATGGGATCGAGCGTGTTGGGTTATGTGGTGCACCCCTGCAGGGAAGTTTATCTATTCGAATAGCCGTGTCCCTCGGTAAAAGGACGACCCGGATTTGTACCTTGACCTTATGACAACTAGAACTGGATACTTAATAAAACACACCCTTCCAAGTGCCAGATATATGCCGGTGATCGCTCTCTAATAGGGCGACGAGGAGGGGATCGCCGGGTAGGATTATGCTATGCGATGCTCTTGGTGAACTTACCATCTACTCTCTTCTACATGCTGCAAGATGGAGGTGGCTAGAAGCGTAGTCTTCGACAGGATTAGCTATCCCCCTCTTATTCTGGCATTCTGCAGTTCAATCCACTGATATGGCCCTTTACACATATACCCATGCATATGTAGTGTAGCTCCTTGCTTGCGAGTACTTTGGATGAGTACTCACGGTTACTTTTCTCCCTCTTTTCCCCTTTCTATACCTGGTTGTCGCAACCAGATGCTGGAGTCCAGGAGCTAGAGATCCCGAGGATGATTCTGCATGGAGTTCGGCTTCGACGAGTAGTTAGGAGGTCCCAGGCAGGAGGCCTTGCCTTTTCGATCGTTGCTACTTTTGTGCTAGCCTTCTTAAGGCAAACTTGTTTAACTTATGTCTGTACTCAGATATTGTTGCTCCCGCTGACTCGTCTATGATCGAGCACTTGTATTCGAGCCCTCGAGGCCCCTGGCTTGTATTATGATGCTTGTATGACTTATTTATGTTGTAGAGTTGTGTTGTGATATCTTCCCGTGAGACCCTAATCTTGATCGTACACATTTGCGTGCATGATTAGTGCACGGTCAAATCGGGGGCGTCACAAGTTGGTATCAGAGCCAACTGCCTGTAGGAATCCCCCTTTCCAACTCCTTGGCCGAAGTCGAGTCTAGTCATTGAAAAAGTTTTTTACTAACATGGCTGTGTGGCTTACGGGCCCACGTCGCCATTGGGTGGTACTAGGATCTTTTACTCCTTGTCTATACTCTGGGACTCTGATCTCTCTTCTATTCGGGTTAAATGAATTTTGCTAAATCTAACATTAGGATCTCATTATCACTTTCACCCGGAGAGCCCCTTATTACTGATGATCGTCTGCTGCACGTGAAGACCCTGAAGATACTCTCCGCTGTTAACCCGAGAACTTCTGTTCATCGCTTTTGCAATTCCCTTTCATCGATAAACTCCTATAGATAACCACGTATACTCGCCATTCATACAATGTTTCCCAGTTGATCTTGTTATTACAAGATACCCCGAAATTCTCTCTGTTGTTCCGAGAATCCTTTGAGCTTACTGCCTTGCTGTTCTTTGTCACCTGAATACCCCTACGGATAATTCTCGCACTTACCGAGTATCCGCTCATCCCCAGTTGATTCAAGTATTCCACAAAAGTGTTCAAAATACCATTCGATCTTCCGAAAATCCTCAGGAGCCTTTTTCTCTTGAAATTCTTGCTTACTTGCATTATGATTAATCTTATCTCGTAATCTTATTGGCATCTCTTGTCATTATCATTTTGAGTCCGTTGATTCAATCTGTTGCGAATGCTCGCAATACTCAATCAGAGCCTAGAATTCATCCTTCCGGCTCAGACGTCATTTGAAACGTGAGCTGGTTCTCGCCAATCAAATTGTCGTCGATTTTGCCCCTATGTCTATTGAACTTATCCATCCTTAATCAGAGCGTCTGTTTCTTATCCTTTGCTTTGTAAATCATAATTCCTTTGCAATTGAGCTCTAAGTTACTTAGTTGTTTCTATAATCCAAGGTCTTCGCATTGATTCTACCTCTGGTTGTGTGCCGATACTCACATCAGATCCTTTATGGACCATCAGAACCTTGTTGGATTTTATCCGACAACGTCCTTCATATTCAATCACTTTGGAAGTTCTTTCCCTGATACATAATGCCTTTAGTAAATTGTATCCTCTCGTTTTGTCACCCATGCTCTACTATCGAGCTTGAGTTATTTACCCCTGAAGCTTGTGGTATATGTTTCCACGATGCCCCGATGGGTTGAACCTATGCCTTTCATAGTATGTGTGAACTCGAAAGTTTTCATGAGTCATACTCTTCTGGTATTTTGCCAGATAAAAATTTTCAACACTACAACTTCATCAAACGCGAGAAGTGAATGAAAGGGTATGCATTGGAGAAGTGGGAGTCGACCTTGAACTTTGTGTTCATGCCCATGGACACGATGTAGATCCTATCATAGAAGCTTCTTGTAATAATAACTATTTCCTTGATATGATATCGTCTAGTATCTGTGTATTGATCCTTTTGCAATCGTGGTTCCGACCATGTTCTCCTTTAAATACCATTTCTCGTACAAGTTTAAGCACTTGTCTTCTGTAGAGCAATACCCCAGTCCAACCTCTACTTTGGTTTGTCGTCGAGTATTACCCCCCTGGTATCTCGAGATTATCACGGAACTGCATAACTTCTTATGAGTTCTCCATCAAGTATTACATTCTCATTGATTCCAATTTTTCACGGGCTCCGAGTTATTAAACACTCAAGGACATCGATAACTGAATTGAATCCGCATCATGATTAAACAACTCTTAGTAATCTTCTTTACTTATGAGTTTGTAACCGATCATGTCGTTCCTAGCCTGATTGGCTACATCATTATCATGCTGAATTTTAACTGTGCTACCTGGACCTTCCCAGCGCACAAATTTCGACAGTGAGCTAATCTTGCGTCGATCTTCCTTGTCATATCACTTATCCTTGAACAGCAAACTTGATTTCGAGTTTGTGTCCTAACCGTGGTTCCAATAACCTTTCGCTTTCATCATTCCTTTGACTTGATGTCATCGTCGATCAATTACATCTTCTTGAAAACCTCTCGACAAATTTGTCGTTATCATTGTCAACAATTTGACTTCTTCCAAGTTGTGTGTTGAAATTCAGGATGAGAAATACCATCCTTGCCCCTCGATGAATTGTGTTATCATCGACAACATTCTTGCCTCCCCCCAACACAAACTTGTTCATATTTTGTGTTGTATCTTGATTTCCTTGCTATCCAACCTATGTTATGTTCTACCGTGGAGTATTACCATCTTTGATGTGAAGAATGTCGTGAGCATTACTCTTAAGAATTCTTGGTACAGTGATACTTCTCACCATCACCATTCTTTCTTGGTCCCCGTGTTGTTTCTAAATGAAGTACCCACAAATGAACTGTGATGCGTAAAATTCAAAACTTCTAGCAACCCTATTGCTTGTAAGTTAATGAACGATAGTTTCATTCCTTGTGTATTGGTTATCGAATCACCATTCTAACATTGATCATGCTACCTAAGCCCATATTCGAGTGCACCTTTCAACCAATGTTTAATTGTGTATGTTTTCGTCGAGCATACATCATTAAGTCATTCGATCTAGCTAATGTTATCTCCTTGTTCACATAGTTGTGGAAATCCATCTTTTGGAAATCTCAATGGATTGTCGCTGAGTCAATCAGTCACCTCCTCACCTCTCCTTGGTTTAATGATGAACTATTGTTTCAGGAACCCGCTCCCATAGTTCATTTCCCGAGAATTTTACAATGTCATCTCGTCACTTTGTGTTGCACCTTTCTTCTCAGGCATCCCGAGCCTGAGTTATCCTGACACCAATCAGATCTAAATCTCGGTCAGATATGATGGTTGGGACATATTTTCGAGAGTTATAACATTGGTCTTTATGTGACCCGGTAACATGATGTCATGCCTAGCACCCCCCTGGCCGGAGGACCTATCATTACAATTCCTTCTGAAAGGATAACCATTCTTCCTGGAGGAAATTGTGAGACTTATTCTATAAGTTGTTCGTGATGGATCCTTTGTGTATCCAAAGTCCGACCTTGCTTGAAGACCATATCAATGCTATCTCGAAGCATGTCTGTGTTACTCCGATCTTCAATAAAAACATTTGAAGCACAATGCTAAATTTTCGTTATCAATTATTCAAACACCGTTGTTTGGGTAATGTCATGAACTTCCTCTTCCCTAACCTAAATGGTTCTCTTCTAACCATTGTCCTTGGGAAGGATATACCCCTGAAATATGTGTTTAAACACATTTTCCTTTCCTTTGTTCTGTTTAATCTGATAATCATATTTTCATTTCCATTGGTTGGTTTAACGTTTCTGGTGATCATTATGATCTAAGCAGTATTAATTCCCTGCTTGTGCAAACACCTCGGTGTACAACTCTGTCAGTAAGACCCTGTTACTATTGTTGGTGACATTCCGGTAGCCACCGATGGACGAGAACCTTGCCTATTGGTCCGCCTCGTTCAACGAGTAGGATAATGGTTCTCTTCGTCCCTCGCCCTTGGTACCGATGTTGTTGCCGACATAACTGACAAGCTATCCTCTGACATGCCTTGCTTACATGATCGTGTAAGACGTCATCGCCTTCCTACTTTTAACCCACATGATGGGCCCATAACCCACAGTTCCACAGGACCGAAACCTGACTCTCTTGTACACCCCCTGTTCCCAAGGTTATTCCTCATGCTTGGCTTCGTATGTAATTCACGTGCCACCTTTCGTGAGATCATCAATTTTGGTATCAGACACAATACTTATTCTCGTTGCTCTGAACCCTTCAGGCATCGAATGATTGCCTGCCCGCTCGAAACTTCCCCATGACACCTCCTTACTTTGCTCTCGATATTGTCTTAAATTTCCATTCGAGAGTTACTTTCCACCACCTTCCCCGATGTTATCAACCAGATAGTCAACCGTTCAGACGTCTGTTATGCCGAAGTTACCCCTTGTCCTTCGTAAGTACGATGGAGTTCCCGAAGAAAGGATGCAAGCTTCATCATGATGACCTGAAGCAGGAAAATGAAGACATCAACTTAATGGATCAACCGCTTCGAGAAGAGCAACCAAGATCGAGAAGACTCGTTAGAATTTCGTAACCAGATCCTTTCCCCATTAGTCCCCCTCTTGAATCTCGGGACGAGATTTCTTGTAGTGGAGGAGAATTGTGACGCCCGGATACTTAGGCTACAGTAATCCCCCGTTAATGATGCCACGTCACCTCTGTCACTGTAGTTAATCTCGCGTTAGTTTAAAACCGATTCAAATTCAAATTTGAATTTAAGTCAAATAATAAAAGTTTTCAATTCTCAAAACTAAAATGTTCTTATTGTGACAATTAAATCATCGATAGTATTGGTGGAGAAACAACATTTTTATAAAATAATTAATTACTCTAAAGTGATTAGAACTGCAGCAAAACAATTAAGTAAATACCTTTTTCGATTAATAAAATTCTAAACTAATTTATTTCGGGGTAAAACATTTATGGCAGTGGGTGGTTCTCAAACATCAATTTAGGAGTTGTTATCATTTTTTTCTAAGCTAAAAACAATGTGTATCTAAAATAAAACAGAACAGAAAAATAAAAATAAAAAGAAGAAAAGAAAACAAAACAAAAAAATCAAAAGGATAAACCCCCACCCCCTGGCCCAACTGGACCAGCCGACCCAGCAGGCCACAATGGCCGGCCCAACTGGCCCAACCGGCCACCCCCTCTTCCCTTATCCACCCACCCGGTGTAACCCTAACCCCCCACCGACGCCCCACTCGCCCCCCCACTCCCCCCATGATCCCTTTCTCCTTCCCCATCGATCTGGATCGGGATCGGCCCGATCCGGTTGCCCCCGACGCCCTGAGCCCGCCCGTCGCCGTCCACCGCCGCCTGGAGCTCCGCGAGCCCCACCGGAGCCACCCCGTCGCCCCTTGCCGTCACCATCGCCTGGAGGACCACCTCGCCGGCCTGCTTCCTCCTCCCCGCCGGCCTGCCTCCACTCCATCCGCGTCGTCCCCGACGACCTCCTCGCCCCCCGACTGCCCCGTTACCCCTACAACTCCCCCCGTGAGCTCCCCCCTCTCCTCCTCCGCTCTCTCTCTCGCACCCGCCCGTGCGACCACGTCGCCGCGCCCCTGCTCCTGGCCGTGCCGAAGCGCGCGCGCAACCGCGCCCGTGGCGACCCCCATCGCGCCCTTGGGGCGCGCTGATGTCGCCTCCCCACTCCGTCGCTCCGGCCATCCTCGCCTTCTCGCACCACCACTCGCGCCATCTACGCGCGTGCGCGTCCGGCGCCCGCACTCACGGCGCCCCGCCCGCGCGGCCTTGCGCCTTGCTGCCGCTTGTGCGGTGGCCGCCGGCGCCTACCGCGCTCCCCCGCACCTGCCGAAGGCCGCCACTGCTCGTCTCGCCGGCGTGTGTGCCCCGCAGCTCCCCGCACCCGGCGCTGCTCCTGTCGTCGCCGGCCACCGAGGCCCCCAGGCGCGCTCGCCCTCGCCTCTCCTGCGTCGGGTGCGAGCACCCGCACCAGTTCGCCCGTCGCCCGCTTTCCCCTCGCCCGTTCGGGCGGCGCCCGTTGGCCGACCCGCTATGGCCCCTAGGGCCTATGACAGATGGGCCCCGCCCAGAATGTTTTTATATAAAATAGTTAAATAAAATAATAATTAAAAATTAAAAAAATAATAAATAAATAAAATATCAATAATTAATTAATAATTAACATAATTAATTCTGTTTAAATTAACTAATTAAGATTAATTAACCTAATAACTAGTTAACCTAATTAACTAGTGTTAATTAGCTAAGCAGTCCCTAACAGGTGGGACCCACCTGTCAGGTTGACCAGGTCAACGGTCAACGTTGACTGCTGACATCATGCTGACGTCATAATTACCTTTTTCTAATTAAATTAATTCTGTTAATTCTAGAAATAAAATCGTTTTTAAATTAATATAAAATGAACCGTAGCTCGGATGGAAAAACTTTGTACATGAAAGTTGCTCAGAACGACGAGACGAATCCGGATACGCAGCCCGTTCGTCCGCCACACATCCCTAGCATAGCACACACGCAACTTTCCCTCTCGGTTCATCTGTCTGAAAACGCGAAACACCGGGAATACTTTCCCGGATGTTTCCCCTCCTTCGCCGGTACCACCTCCTACCGCGTTAGGGCACACCTAGCCCCGCGCATTGACATGTCTTCCATCGTCATGCTTATGTTTGCATTATATTTATTGTTTCTTCCCCCTCTTCTCTCGTTAGACACCGAGACCGACGCCGCTACCCAGTACGACTACGGTGTTGACGACCCCTCCTTCTTGCCAAAGCAACCAGGCAAGCCCCCCCTTGATCACCAGATATCGCCTATTCTTCTCTATACTGCTTGCATTAGAGTAGTGTAGCATGTTACTGCTTTCGGTTAATCCTATTCTGTTGCATAGCCTGTCATTGTTGCTACAGTTGTTACCCTTACCTGCTATCCTACTGCTTAGTATAGGATGCTAGTGTTCCATCAGTGGCCCTACACTCTTGTCCGTCTGCCATGCTATACTACTGGGCCGTGATCACTTCGGGAGGTGATCACGGGTATATACTATATACTTTATATACATGACACATGTGGTGACTAAAGTCGGGTCGGCTCGTTGAGTACCCGCAAGTGATTCTGATGAGGGGGCTGAAAGGACAGGTGGCTCCATCCCGGTAGAGGTGGGCCTGGGTTCCTGACGGCCCCCGACTGTTACTTTGTGGCGGAGCGACAGGGCAGGTTGAGACCACCTAGGAGAGAGGTGGGCCTGGCCCTGGTCGGCGTTCGCGGATACTTAAACACGCTTAACGAGATCTTGGTATTTGATCTGAGTCTGGCCATTTGGTCTATACGCACTAACCAACTACGCGGGAACAGTTATGGGCACTCGACGTCGTGCTATCAGCCGAAGCCTTCTTGACGTCAGCGACAGAGCGGCGCGCGCCGGATTGGACTGGAACGCCTGCTAGGCTAGGTCTGCTTCCGGCCGCCCTCGCAACATGCAGGTGTGCAATGGGCGATGGGCCCAGACCCCTACGCGCATAGGATTTAGACCGGCGTGCTGACCTCTCTGTTGAGCCTAGGTGGGGCTGCGACGTGTTGATCTTCCGAGGCCGGGCATGACCCAGGAAAGTGTGTCCGGCCAAATGGGATCGAGCGTGTTGGGTTATGTGGTGCACCCCTACAGGGAAGTTTATCTATTCGAATAGCCGCGTCCCTCGGTAAAAGGACGACCCAGAGTTGTACCTTGACCTTATGACAACTAGAACTGGATACTTAATAAAACACACCCTTCCAAGTGCCAGATATAACCCGGTGATCGCTCTCTAACAGGGCGACGAGGAGGGGATCGCCGGGTAGGATTATGCTATGCGATGCTACTTGGTGAACTTACCATCTACTCTCTTCTACTTGCTGCAAGATGGAGGTGGCCAGAAGCGTAGTCTTCGACAGGATTAGCTATCCCCCTCTTATTCTGGCATTCTGCAGTTCAGTCCACTGATATGGCCCTTTACACATATACCCATGCATATGTAGTGTAGCTCCTTGCTTGCGAGTACTTTGGATGAGTACTCACGGTTGCTTTTCTCCCTCTTTTCCCCTTTCTATACCTAGTTGTCGCAACCAGATGCTGGAGTCCAGGAGCTAGAGATCCCGAGGATGATTCTGCATGGAGTTCGGCTTCGAGGAGTAGTTAGGAGGTCCCAGGCAGGAGGCCTTGCCTTTTCGATCGTTGCTACTTTTGTGCTAGCCTTCTTAAGGCAAACTTGTTTAACTTATGTCTGTACTCAGATATTGTTGCTCCTGCTGACTCGTCTATGATCGAGCACTTGTATTCGAGCCCTCAAGGCCCCTGGCTTGTATTATGATGCTTGTATGACTTATTTATGTTGTAGAGTTGTGTTGTGATATCTTCCCATGAGACCCTGATCTTGATCGTACATATTTGCGTGCATGATTAGTGTACAGTCAAATCGGGGGCGTCACAGATGGCCTATCAATGGTGCTGGATTCTGTCAAGATCTTATGTATCCAAATGAATAGTTTTGATCTGAACAAGATTATTGGCTTGCTGCAATGCTTTCCATGTGTGGAGAAGTTGTATATAAAGGTGTTAATTTCATGCACATTGGAAGCCCTCATATAGTGTACTAGAATTAATCGTTCAGCTGTTGCTCTTTCGACACTCTTTTTTTAGACCTTTACTGTTTTCAATCTTCATGTCTATTTAGGCAACAGGACAGGGTAAGAAAGTTATAACCAATCAGTGGATTCGTAAGCATCGGGATTTTCTCACTTCTCATGAGATTCGATTGAAGACAATAACGCTAGAACGATATGTAGCCAACCGTGCAAACACTAGATTTGTCACATTCTTCCTGCTGAATGCGAGGTTACTATTGTCCATCAGGCTTAAGTTTATCAGCAGCTTTGTTTTGACGGATGGGTATGTCGAAGAGCAAAAAAAGGAGTTTCAGGTGGGCAAAAGAGCTTCTGAATGTGTCGGGCTTCTATTTACAACATATTGTGGTCATAATCCAGTAAATTTTATGACCCAGGATGTTCATTCTATGGACCTGACCGATCCATTTGACTGTGACTGCCGAAAACAGTGCTGGAGTTAGATGTTGTTGCCCTTTTCAACCTGGGTTTTTTTGTAAACCTGATGAACAATTAACCCTCGTGCTTTTGTACAGTTTGTAAGCTGGAGTTAGATGTTCCTGCCCTTTTCAACTCGGCTGTGACTGTCATATTTTCTTTGAAACAAGGCAAATGGCTTGCCATTCGTTTAATTTAGAGTGAAATATTGTAACAAATCCCAACCAAGGGAAATAACATCACTCTCGCCGGCTGCTTGAGCTCACTGTGCATTACAGAAGCCAAGTGATTAGCCCCCACCAGCACCCACAAACTTATTTCGAATTAGCACATCAAATGGGCTGTAAATTTTCATAGGAAAGGCTGCATGACCACGACAGATTTGGATTCTGAAATTTGTGACCCGCGAGGAAATAGCCTATCCAAGGTGGTGTCGACTTACTAACCAGTCAACAAACAATTCTGCCAGCCAGCCGTTGGATTGACATCCAACATATGTCGTGTATATTTTATCTCTTGTCTTCTTCTTCCTCCAGCCGCCCAAACCAAACCACCCCGTCGGCTCCGCCTGCTCCCGCCTCCCATGGCTGGCTGCGCCTCCGCCGCCCTACCGTACGTACCCTCCAACGTTGGCCAGTCCCTCCCTCTATTCCCCCACACGTCCTGTTATTCTCCGGCGATGTCAGGCCCAACACGCAGCGCACCCAAACCAGTCAACCCTCGTACTCCCCTCCGCCTGCGACTAGACCGGCGCATCTTCCACGGCTCCTGTTCGTTCGGTCCGAGGCCTCGCCGTCGTCCTCCGCCTTGCGGCCTTGGTTCGCTCGCCGTGTGCGGTGCGCCGCCCTTTTGCCTTGTCAACGTCGTCAACAACCGAGAGGAACAAGGAGATGACTGTACGTGGAGAGGATGACAGTAGGGACCCACCAGCGTCATGGCAGTACGCAAGCAAGTGCCTCTATATTACAAGCCCAAAAATATGGTTCCTCCTAATGGTTGGACATCTGGGGCTCACGCCATTGTCAACATAGTCAATAAACGAGAGAATTACACTACGAGCAGCTGACACCAGGGACCCAGCAGGTCGCGCAGTTTTTTTTAGGAACAAGCAGTTGTTATTTATACTAGTTTTAGCGACGGATCAGGGTAACAACGGGGCTGTGCGGGGGCTGTGGCCCGTCTAGCCAGGGTTTTATTTATGTTTACCACATCATGAGCCCAGTTGTGTTTTTTCTTGCTGAAAATGGCTAGCCCAGTTCTAGTTTTTTGAAGAAATACCGAAACGAGGCCTACTTGCTTTATCGGCCCTGCTGGGCTGCAAATCTTTCAAGACGAGGAGAGTTTCATTCAGTTTGCCCGGAAATGGGCTGTACATTTTTAAAACACATCAAACCGGGAATTAGTTTCAATTTTTTTCATTACAAGATTTTAAATTCCATTGATTTTTATGCGTGGACAATTATTTGGATTTTATATTTATATAAAATATTTTTCAAAATAGTTCGAATGTGAATCGATATTTCTGGATTAAAAATAGTTGACCGCACCGAAATATGCAAAATTTCGTATACTTCTTAACCGTGGCCACAATATGGGGTGTAATGCTAACAAAAAGAAGATGGGCTCCAAAAAATTCTTAACAATTAGCAAATGGGCTGTACATTATTAGAAATAATGGCAGATGGGCTGTATGCTGTTTTCCATAGATTTGAGGCTGACTTGTGCGCCTACTACAGGTTGACGCGTATGCTTTCATAAAAAAAAAGGTTGACGCACACGCAACGCCCTGTCAACTTAGTCAACACACGAGAGCAGTGACTGTTGGATGTCCATCCAACGGCTGTCGTGCTTCTTCAATCTCTGCTCTTCATGCTCCAGCCGCTCAAACAAGCGCCGGCGGGACTGCCTGCTCCCTCCTCCCGCGGCCGGCTATGATGCCGGGCAGGCCTCACGGCCCCACCGTACTCCCATCTCTGGCCTAGCCATCCCTCTACTCACCCACACCTGCTGTTATTTTCCGGGGACGGCAGACGAACCAATAAACCCTCGTACTCCTCCGCGTGGGAAACAACTGCCGAGTATTCCCTGGCTCCATGTCGTTCCATTCCTAGGCCTCGCCGTCGTCCACCGCCCAGGTGCTCTCGGCGTGGCCTGGTCAACGTGGTCAATGAACGACATCCATCGGAAGTGGACTGTACGTGGAGAGGCTGACAGTTGGGTCCACGGCCGCACGCAAGGAAATGCCTTCTTATTACGGGCAAAATAATGATTCCTCCACCTGACAGCTAGGACCCACAGGAAGGGCCTCTGTATTTCGCGAAAAAAACATTCCCCCCGTTGACAGGTTGGACCCACCAGCTATATCTTCGTACGCAGGGAAGTGCCTCCTTATTACGCCCAAAAAATGAAAACCCCCTGCTAGCTGGGACCCACCATATTGTGTGGCTGACTTGTGGGCCTACTAAGTTGACGGGGACGGAGGGCTTTGTCAACTTAGTCAATACTCCAGTGACCGTGTGATGTCCATCCAACGGCCATAGTGCTTCTTCAACCTCTGGTCTTCTTGCTCCAGCCGGCCCAAGCAGCGCCGGTCGTGCCGCCTGCTCCTACCTCCTGTGGCAGGCTGTGCTGCCGCGGAGGCCTCACCACCCCCATACTACTCCCACCACTGGCCAGGCCATCCCTCCACTCAGCCACACCCCCTGTTATTCTGCGGCGACGGCAGCCTCACACCGCAGCCGAACCAGTGAACCCTCGTACTCCTCTCCGCGTGGGCATCCACTGCCGCGTCTTCCCCAACTCCGTGTTGTCCCCTTCCTAGGCCTCGCCGTTGTCCACCGCCGTGGTGCTCTCGGCGCGGCGTGGTCAATGTGGTCAACGACCGACTTCCGTCCGAAGAGTACTGTACGTGGAGAGGCTGACAGCTGGGTCCACGGCAGCTGCAAGGAAGTGCCTCCTTATTACGCGCAAAATAATTATTCCTCCACCTGACAGCAGGGACCCACCGGACGGGCCACCATTTCGCGAAAAAAATGTTTCCCCCCTGACTGCTGGGACCCACCAGCTACACCTTCGCACGCAAGGAAGTGCGTCCGGGCAAAAAAACGATTCGCCCCCTGACTGTTGGGACCCACCAACTACATCTTTGCGCGCAAGGAAGTGCCTAACAGTCGGGACCCACCTGGTCGAAGCGTACGTAGCATTGTCATTCTGGTCGCGAACGTGTACATACATACTGGTCGATGTAGAGGCGCGCATGTGTCGTAGTAGAGGCGCGCACGTAGCATGTACACGTACGTACAACGGCCAGGGTGTAGGAAAGAAAATACGGCCACATATGTACATACGGGCGGGGTCTCAAACGCCTACTCGCACATACGTACGGCCAGGGCTCGTGTACATGGCTGGGTCGGAATGGAGAAACTGCGTCGTCGTCGTGTTCATGGGGAGGCAACGGAATGCGTCGTGTTCATCGGGAGGCAACGGTATGCGTCGTGTTCATCGGGAGGCAACGGAACGCTTGGGAGCCAACCAGCTTGGACGGAACTGGCGATGGAAATGAGGCCTGGCGTACCGTAGAGCAGAGGAAACGGCCTTGTGTTCGACCGACCACGTTTGAAACGGGATCCTGTTCATCTGGAGGGGTCTGGCGTACCGCAAAACAGAGGAAACAGACTTGTGTTGGACCTCCTATGGTTGAAACGGGGTCCTGTTGATCGGGAGGGGTGTGGCGTACCGCAAAACGGAGGAAACGGACTTGTGTTGGAGCGCTACGGTCGAAACGGGGGGTCCTGTTCATCGGGAGGGGTGTGGCGTACCGCAAAACGGGACTCCACGGGATACTGTTCATCTCCACCGTCGACCTCCTCCGGCCTCCATGGGCTACTGTTCATCCACCGTCGACCTCCTCCATCCTCCACCTGCGACTGTTCATCCACGGGCTCCTGTTCGTCCAGCCTCCACCGCGCGCTACTCCACCGGCTACTGCTCAACCACCCCTCTCCACGGGCTCCTGTTCAACCACCCCTCCACGGGCTACTGTTCATCCACCCCTCCAACGTCTACTGTTCATCCAGCCCTCCACGGGGTCGTCCTGTTCATCCAGCCCTCCACGGGGTCCTGTTCATCCAGCCCCAACCAGCTCGATCGAGGTCCTGTTCATCATGAGGCAACGCCACGGGGTCCTGTTCATCCACCCTCACCGCTCACTGTTCATCCACCCCCCCAACGCTCACTGTTCATCCAGAGGCAGCATCGATCGGCTTCAGTTAGCAGCAGTAGCGAAGGAATCGCTCGATCGGGTTCAGTTAACAGCCATCGATCGATCGCTCGGGTTCAGTAACGCATAGCCTGCAGTGCAATCACTCGGGTTTAGTTAGAGCCCAACGCCTCGCTCGGGTTCAGTTAGAGCCCAACGCCTCGCACACACGCGCGTACGTGTACAAGAGAAACACGCATCGCTCGGCCCCGACCACCCACCGTAACCGGGAACACCCAATATTTTCCTCGCCCTCGCTTCTACCACGGTTTTTTCATCATGGACGGCCCAAAGAATGTCATGCAGCTGCGTCTCCGGCCCGCCCAGGACGAAAAGCCCATTTTCTGTCATGATTTTTTGTCATAGAAGTAGGAGCCCGCCACATTTATGATGATACCGGGTTTTGTCACAATTATCGTCATAGAAGTGTCATAAGTATGACAACAAAATTTTCCGTTCAGCCCAAAATGTCACGGATGTGTCTTTTTTTTGTAGTGAGACACTGGAGGCGTTGTACGACGCGGCGGCATCGAGGGCAGCGACGATGCCCGTGCCGCCGTGCTCCCCGACAAGCCGACGTGGAGCAAGTCGGCACCCTTCCTCGAGCTGTATTGGAGAGGCCAGCTGCAGAACCAAGCGCTGGCTTAGTGCGGCAACTACCTCCGATGGGCTAGGCTAGGTAGGTGGAGAAGCGAGCTGCCGGGCTCGGCAGGCCACCCAGACGACTTTTATGTCAGAGAACTGCTCTTCCTTCTCGTCGGATGCTATGGTGGAAGGAAGAGCTTGGCCGGCGTCCTGCTCCTGAACGGACGTGTGTGGCCGGAGTTGGTTTCTCGCATTCCACGCGGGTTTCTATATCTATATCTGTATCTATACTACTATATATATTACTATATAGTGTACCAATTTTAAGTAGGAATAAGAACATCAATCACAACCGTTGATCTTCTAAATCCAACGACCAATATCAGTAGGATTCGCATGAACAGTACTGATAACCCGCAAGTATAGGGGATCAATTGTAGCCTCTTTTGATAAGTAAGGGTGTCGAACCCAACGAGGAGCTAAAGGTAGAACAAATATTCCCTCAAGTTCTATCGACCACCGATACAACTCTACGCACGCTTAACGTTCGCTTTACCTAGAACAAGTATGAAACTAGAAGTACTTTGTAGGTGTTGTGGGATAGGTTTGCAAGAATATAAAGAGAACGTAAATAAAAAGTAGGGGCTGTTTAGATAAAGAGACAATAAAATTAGTATAGTGAGTGTGGAAAAGTGGTGGTAGGGGTTGCGAAATTGTCCCTAAGCAATTGACTACTTTACTAGACCGATAGCAAGTTTTATGTGGGAGAGGCCACTGCTAGCATGTCATCCCTTACTTAGATTCTATGCACTTATCATTGGAACTATTAGCAAGCATCTGCAACTACGAACGTTCATTAAGGTAAAACCCAACCATAGCATTAAGATATATTGGTCCCCCTTCAATCCCGTATGCATCAATTTCTATGCTAGGTTGAAGCTTCTGTCACTCTTGCCCTCCAATACATAGTCTTATCAACATACAACTAACCCTATAGTGTGATCCATGCGCGCGCTCATATGATGGGCACCAAAGGACAGCAACATAACCACAAGCAAATTAAACCAACCATAGCAATTCACCAATTACCGATAGGACAACGAAAATCTACTCAGACATCATAGGATGGCAACACATCATTGGATAATAATATGAAGCATAAAGCACCATGTTCAACTAGAGGGTACAGCGGGTTGCGGGAGAGTGGACTGCTGTAGATAGATGGGGGAAGGTGATGGAGATGTTGGTGAAGATGATGGAGGTGTTGGTGTAGATCGCGGTGATGATGATGGCCCCGGCGACGTTCCGGCGCCACCGGAAGCGAGGGGGAGAGAGCCCCCCTCCTCCTTCTTCTTCGTTGACCTTCTCCCTAGATGGGAGAAGGGTTTCCCCTCTGGTCCATGGTCTCCATGGCGTGGGAGGGGCGAGAACCCCTCCGAGATTGGATCTGTCTCTCTGTCTCTCTCTGTTTCTGCGCTCTCAGATCTGGCCTTTCACCGTTTCTTTTATAACCGGTGATCCGTAAATCCGATTGGGCTGAATTTTGGACACGGTCTCTATCCGGAAATTAGCTTTCTTGCGGCAAAAGAAGGGCTCCAACCACCTTATGGGGTGGCCACGAGGGTCCAGGGCGCGCCCCCTGCCTCGTGGCCCCCTCGGGCATCGTATCGTGTTGATTCTTCTTCCCAAAAATCACAAATATTCCAAAAAAAATCTCCGTCAGTTTTTATCCCGTTTGGACTTCGTTTGATATGGATTTTCTGCGAAACAAAAAACATGCAACAAATAGGAACTGGCACTGGGCACTGGATCAATATGTTAGTCCCAAAAATAGTATAAAAAGTTGCCAAAAGTATATGAAAGTTGTAGAATATTGGCATGGAACAATAAAAAATTATAGATACGACGGAGACGTATCAGCATCCCCAAGCTTAATTCCTGCTCGTCCTCGAGTAGGTAAATGATAAAAAAGATAATTTTTTATGTGGAATGCTACCTAGTATAATCTTGATCACATAATCTAATCATGGCATGAATATTAAGACACGAGTGATTCAAAGCAATAGTCTATCATTTGACATTAAGACAATAATACTTCAAGCATACTAATAAAGCAATCATGTCTTTTCAAAATAACATGGCCAAAGAAAGTTATCCCTACAAAATCATATAGTCTGGCTATGCTCCATCTTCACCACACAAAGCATTCAAATCATGCACAACCCCGATGACAAGCCAAGCAATTGTTTCATAGTTTTGACGTTCTCAAACCTTTTCAACTTTCACGCAATACATGAGCGTGAGCCACGGATATAGCACTATAGGTGGAATGGAATATGATGATGGAGGTTGTGTGGAGAAGACAAAAAAGGGAGAAAGTCTCACATCGATGCGGCTAATCAACGGGCTATGGAGATGCCCATCAATTGATGTCAATGTGAGGAGTAGGGATTGCCATGCAACGGATGCACTAAGAGTTATAAGTGTATGAAAGCTCAAACTGGAGACTAAGTGGGTGTGCATCCAACTTGCTTGCTCATGAAGACCTCGGGCATTTGAGGAAGCCCATCATTGCAATATACAAGCCAAGTTTTATAATGAAAATTCCCACTAGTATATGAAAGTGATAACTCAAGAGACTCTTTTTATGAAGAACATGGTGCTACTCTGAAGCACAAGTGTGGTAAAAGGATAGTAACATTGTCCCTTCTCTCTTTTTCTCTCTTTTTTTTTGCTTTTCTGGCCTTCTCTCTTTTTTTGGCCTTTCTCTTTTTTCTTTTCTTTTTATTTTTTTTATTTTTTCGTCCAGAGTCTCATCCCGACTTGTGGGGGAATCATAGTCTCCATCATCCTTTCCTCACTGGGACAATGCTCTAATAAAGAGGATCATCACACTTTTATTTACTTACAACTCAATATTACAACTCGATACTAGAACAAAGATATGACTCTATATGAATGCCTCCGGTGGTGTACCGGGATGTGCAATGATCTAGCGTAGCAATGACATCAAAAAACGGACAAGCCATGAAAACATCATGCTAGCTATCTTAGGATCATGCAAAGCAATATGACAATAAATGCTCAAGTCATGTATATGATGATGATGAAAGTTGCATGGCAATATATCTCGGAATGGCTATGGAAATGCCATGATAGGTAGGTATGGTGGCTGTTTTGAGGAAGATATAATGAGGCTTATGTGTGATAGAGCGTATCGTATCACGGGGTTTGGATGTACTGGCGAAGTTTGCACCAACTCTCGAGGTGAGAAAGGGCAATGCACGGTACCGAAGAGGCTAGCAATGATGGAAGGGTGAGAGTGTGTATAATCCATGGACTCACATTAGTCATAAAGAACTCATATACTTATTGCAAACGTTTATTAGCCCTCGAAGCAAAGTACTACAACGCATGCCCCTAGGGGGATAGATTGGTAGGAAAAGACCATCGCTCGTCCCCGACCGCCACTCATAAGGTAGACAATCAATAAATACCTCATGCTCCAACTTCGTTACATAACGGTTCACCATACGTGCATGCTAAGGGAATCACAAACTTCAACACAAGTATTTCTACAATCCACAACTACCCACTAGCATGACTCAAATATCAGCATCTTTATATCGCAAAACTATTGCAAGGAATCAAACATATCATATTCAGTGATCTACAAGTTTTATGTAGGATTTTATGACTAACCATGTGAATGACCAATTCCTGTCATCTATCTAAATAGATATAAGTGAAGCAAGAGAGTTTAATTCTTTCTACAAAAGATATGCCCACGCTCTGTCGGTGCGTAACGACACCTATGGGATCACGAGGATCCCTTCTGCGGTTGTGGGGCGCTAGGTGGTGAGGAGAGCAGGATCAGCAGTCAGTACAAGCACGCGGATCGTTTACCCAGGTTCGGACCGCAGAGATGCGTAATACCCTAGTCCTGCTTGGATGTGTATATCTGTGTTCTTGAGGTTCTCGAACTAGCTACAAGGGGCGTAACTTGTCCAAGAGTCCGAATCCTTCTCCTGGATGCCCTGGGTCTCCTTTTATAGGCAAAGGGATCGCCACAGTGGCACCAGGAGGTGGCATCGGGGTACTGTGGTTAAGCTTATTGCTAAACATTACGGGACAAGGCGCATTTAATGCCCCCCTGACGTGTCCCCTTCACTTTACCACCGCTTCGCCCCGCCTCGACACGCGCCTGGGCCAGCGAGGCGGTGGTGCCATGTAGGCAGGCAAGCAGCTGAGGTGGCGCGGTGGTGGAGCCTTCACGAAGATCTACATGCCACCACGTAGGCATGTGCTGAGTTGGCGGAGGAGCCTTGCGTCGACACGCAGGTGCCTGCCCGGCTGGTGGGCTGGCAGCTGTATGGATTGGTGGAGAAAAGCTTGGCGGGTGCGGTCCTGGCTGCGGCCTCGCGGACGCCCCCGGCAAGGGTCTCGCCGGGGGCCCGGCAAGGGTCTTGTCGTGGCGTCGCGGTCGTCCCCGGCAAGGATCTCGCCGGGGGTCTTGTGGGCTTCCTTGGCAAGGATCTCGCCGAGGCTCGCTGTCTTCCACTCTTCTGATTAAGAGTGTTGTTCTTGTCTTCACAAAGATCTGCATGCCACCACAGGGGCGCCTCCCGAGCCTTGGTCCCAACGCGGTTGGCGGCGCTGGAGGGACTGGGGCTCAAGGGTGGCGCGCCTCGCTGGCGTCGGGTAAGCAGCCCCGACAAGGCCCTTGCCGGGGCCGTGGAGGCCGCCCCGGCAAGGATCTTGCCGGGGGAAACCACTTCGCCCTCTCGCTCTTTATGCCTCTGTCTTGGCGTTGCTTTTTGGGCCGTCTTGTGGCTCTGATTTCCTGTCACTGCCCAGCTTAAGTGTGGTCGTGGGCGCGGCTCTGACTTCCCGTGCACAAATAAGGGGTACAAAAGAGTGCCCCTATTTTAGTACAACGACAGAAGCCCCTGGTCCTGGTCCACACATAAGCGCGACACGTTGTTGGGCTAGGCCCAAAACAGTGCGCGGGTAGGCGGGGCGGTTTTTACCGCGGTAATTTTCCATCTGCCGCGCTTCCCCATGACCCGCGTTGAATGCGTGACGTGGGGGTCGTGCGTGACGTGGGGGGAATGCATGGGGCGGTCGCAGCAGGCATGCGTCACGTCGCGTTAAATGGGAAAAGAGGCGGCCCGCGTTTTCCCCATAAAAGGGAATAACTGTGGGCGCGTGGCTCATTTACCCCCTGTGCTTTCCCCAATCTCGCCATCGCCGTCCCCATCTCCTTCCTCCCCAAGCTCTTGCTCGCTGTTGCTGCGCTTTCCACCGCCCCCAAATTCTCGCTCTCCTCCTAGCCGCCATGGCGCCCAAATCTGGCAAGGGCAAAGGCATGGCCGAGGATACGAGGGAGAAGGAGACGCCGGAGAGTGAGGCAGCGGCGCGGCGGGCGCAGGCTGCCTACTTTGTCCCGTTGTCCGTCGATGCCATCGAGCTCAGGGACTACTTCAAGCCGTTGTGGGGGGCAGCAACGACTGCGCACCCCGCCACGCGTGCCCTCCCCGCGGAATGCAAGAGAGGCGACCCGAAATGGTACCCTTTCTTCGTCGACTTTTTGTTCTGCGGGCTCTGCCCCCCTTTTTCCGACTTCTTCAACGACATCATGCGCACTTTCGGCTTCCACCTGCTGGATCTTACGCCGAATGCCATGGCGCACCTGGCGTATTTCGCCCATCTTTGTGAGGGCTTCACCGGAGTAGTGCCTAGCACGGTGCTCTTCCGCCACTACTTCTCCCCCGCGTCCAACCTGGGGGTGCCCTTTCTGGGACCGTCGCCTGGATCCCGAGGATTCAGGAAAAAGGTGCGTACCCAGACGGCGCCACGAAGGAGAGGTGGGAAGAGTGGCGGGGCCGGTGTTGCTGGATCGTGGAGGAGGACCCGCCGGAGTTCTGCCGGGGAGTTCGTCGGAAGCCGCTGGCCCGCGGCGTGAACTGGAGCAACCTCGACCCCAATGATAAGAAGTTCTCAATCGCCACCACCAAGATCCGTCACCCCACCGAGGCCGGGCTCACCCTCCAGATGATCGCGGCGGATGATCCGCCGCCGAATCGCTCTGTTGCACAAGAAGGGGAGGCCGGCCTGGGATTTCAGGAACGCGGCCGACATCATGAGGCTCCGCACCGTCCTGTAGAACAACTTCACGGTGATGGGGCACTCCTGGTATTGCCGTAGGCTCTTCCAGCTTGAGGAGTATGCCGACGGCAAGGTGAGGAGGATTGGCAGGGCCGCAAAGTCCGGCAAGGTGGTCAAGGGGCCCTTGTTCGGGCTGCCGCCGGGAGTGGTCCCGTTGAGCAACAACTCCTGACAGGCCGAAATCTTGGCCATGATGCCGCCCTTCAATGCGCACGGTCTCGACCCAGCCTGGGTCGAGCACCCGACACACGAGGTGGAGGAGTTCTTCACTAATTTGGCCGAAGAACTCGACCACGAGGAACCGTGGCTCAACCAGGATACCACCCAGGAGGAGCTGGACTATATTGCCGCCAGGGCGATGGAGGCGGAGCTCGCCAGGCTTGTCGGCGAGGCTGGTGGCATGGAGAACGAAGCCGCCGCAGCTGCAGAGGAGGAGGAGGAGCTCGCCGCGTGGGTGAAGGCCATCAAGGAGGTGGCCGGTGCCACCACCGGGCCCTCTCCTGCCACAGGCGCGGGCGAAGGGCCATCCGAGGAGGAGGCCGAGGCCGGCGAGCCGCCGGCCATGCAGAAGAGGCGCGTCCTGCGTCGGGTCGGCTCCGGCGCGCCGGTCCAGCCCGGCAAGGTCGTGACGCGGCAAGGGGCTCCGGGGGAGGCCGCGCGCGTGACGAGGGTCGCGGCGGCGAAGACAGAAGCTGCGGCGGCGAAGAAGAAGACCGCGGTGGCGAAGAAGAAGGCGCCCGCCTCTTCTTCATCCGAACGCTTCCGGACACCTTCGCCTCCCCCTCGCCCCGCGAGTGCCGGCACGGACGTCGGCTTCGACTTCTTGTCCCTCAGCCCGAGGGGGAAGAGGAAAGCAGCAGAGGAGGAGGAGGAGGACAAGTAAGCGCTCCGCCCTCCGACATTCCCATCTTTATGAATTATGCCGCCCTCCTTGATTCGGCTTGTTTTTGCAGGGAGACGGAGACACTGGCTCAGCGGGCGGCGAAGAGGGCCAGGGCCTCGACGAGCAGCCCGCCCCCGATGGGTACTTCAAAGGCACCACTGGTGGTGGAGAGCAGCCCGGATAGCAGCCCGTGGCGTAGCCCCCGGCTCAGCCCCCAGCGTAAGTTCACCATTCACCTCTGGCCAACGCTTGCCGGGGCCTGACTCTCTTGTCGTTGACCTTGCCGCGGTTTGCAGGAGAGGAACGGCGACAGGAGGAGCCACCAAGGGCCTCCCCCACCACGCCGCCCCCGTCGACCACACCGCCCCGAGGGGCATCCCCGGCAAGGATGCCAGATATCGAGCCCATGCGCACGGAGGAGGTAGACATGGGCGCCGGCGGCTCCATCCCGGCAACAGATGTTGGCGGGGAGGGGACCACATCTTCCCAGCCCGGCACAGGTGCGTCATCTGTTCCCCATTGCTTTTCTTCCTTTTCTCCCGACCCTTGGGTTTTGGCTTTGCCTTATTTCCCCTTTTGGCGTCCAGGTCCCCCCCGGTAGAGCAGGGGGACACCGACACCATCATCGAGGAGGCTGCCGCGGACACCATGGCCAAGGCTGAGAAGGTCGCCACCGAGGAGGCCGCCAAAACCGCGGCCAAGGATGCCGCCGAGGGTTTTGCCGGGGAGACCGGCGAGGGCGCCGCCGAGGAGGGCGGCAAGGCCTCTGCCGAGGAGGAGGTGGTCGACGACCAACCCTCCTCGTCGGCTGCCTCTGGCTCGGGCAAGTACCTGAAGGTGAGCGACGATGTGTTCGTTCACCTCCCAGGGATGGCGAGCGTCAGGGCGCCGGCCGAGGGGGAGGCGTTTGACGATGAAGTGCTCGCCGCCGCCGGGCTTGAGGTCGTCGACGAACCGAGCGCTGGTGGCGGCACCCAAGAGGAGCGGCTCCTCCAGGTCATGCACGCCAGCTACAACAAGCTTCATGCGCTCCATCGCGCCCGTCTGGACAAGGCGAAATCCAAAGAGGCGGTGGCGCACAAGGTGGAAGCAGACTTCGTGGAGCGCGTCGCCAAGGCGCAGGCTTGGTTCCGCCAGGCCCACGAGGAGCTGAAGGCTGCCCAAGGCCAGCTGGCGCAGCGCGACCTGGAGCTCCTTCTGAAGCAGGCCGACCTTGAGAAGGCCCGGGACGAAGTGAGGGAGGAGGCCTCCAAGGCCGAGGCCATCCGGTCTCAGCGCGAGGCCGAGCTGAACTCCCAGGAGGAGGACCTTGCCAAACGCGAGGCGGATATCGACGCTAAAATCCACGCCAAGGATGAGGAGGTGGAGAAACTTGTCGCGTAGTGAACCCAAGAGCTGGAGCAGAGGCACAGGGAGGCGCTCGATGCCTAGGCTCTGGTTCATGCCGGCAAGGTGAAGGAGCTGGAGGCGGAGCGGGACGGGCTGAAGGACCAAACCCTGAGGTTGGCCGAGGAGATGGACACGCTCAATGGCGCCCTGACGGAGACGCAAGGCGCCATCCTTGGCAAGGCTGAGCAGCTCTCCAAGGCCAATGACTCCATCAGGGACCTGAAGCTGAAGCTGGAGGGCCTGGAGGGGATGCTCTCGGAGGCCAAGGCCCGGGAAGGGACCCTAGCCAAGGAGCTGGAGACCGAGAAGCAGCTGCGGAAGAACGAGGCCGCCGCCCACAAGGATTTCGTGGATGGTCAGAACAGCTGGATCGGCCGCCTCGAGCACGTCGCCAGCAGGATCACCGCGCAGCTGGCTACCATGGGGATGCCAAATGCGAGGTACGCCCCAGAGCGCAGCGGGACTACCAACGCCAAGCTGACCCTGATCTTCGAGGTTGTTCTCGGGGCCCTGGAGCAGCTGGAGTCCAACCGGACAAGCTCCTTGGCCGATGAGCCCGGCTAATCTGCCACGGCGCCATGACCAAGGTCCTCACCAAGCTGGCCTTCTGGAACCCCGACCTCGACTTCGACGCCGGGCTGGATAGCTTGCCGGGCGATGCAGACCTCTCAGGGATCGAGGAGCGCATCGAGCCCATCATCAGCCGCATCGGCGGAATCCAGAGGGTGGAGGGCCAGGGCCGGGACTAGGCGCCCCGTTCCTTGTTGCCGCTGCGGGTTCATGACCAAGACAATTCATATCTTTAGTTAGGACCGCAGCAACAATTGGTGTAATATAACTCTGCAGTACTTTTGACAAAATGCATGTTATTTCCCTGTTTAATCTTCCCTTTGTACGTTCACCCTATGCCAATCGGGTATGCTTGCCGACGCGTAAACCCAGGGTGGCACTTTGAGGACGGATCCCCAATGGCCTGCCGGGTGTGCTCGCAGCCGAGCGAACCACCTTGCTGCTCTCAACGCAGCCGCTCGAACTGTCGAGCTTGACTCGAGTCAGAGTCGAGAGCGTTGCCAATTGCGGAAGGCTACCCTGCCACTCTCGACGCGGCCGCTTGAGCTGTTGAGCGGACTCGAAACAGAACAAGGGCGTTGCCAATCGCGGAAGGGCCCCTTTGCGTGCAGGCTTTCATACATAGGGCAGGACCTTCGAGGACAATAACCCTGTATATATAAAGGGAATTGCTTAAGGTTTCGCATGACTTAGCTCTTTTTCTTCTTGTCGTCATGCGAACGCTCGCAGCGTTCGCTGGCGGGGCTGCTCGCTTGGTCGCCTTCTTCCTCGGAAGCCACAGCGATGAAGAGCTATGCCACTAGCTGAAAAACCAGATGCTCACTACTGCGCGCCCCCTACCTGGCGCGCCAAAGATGTCGGTGGGAAACGACACCTATGGGATCATGAGGATCCCTTCTGCGGTTGCGGGGCGCTGGGTGGTGAGGAGAGCAGGATCAGCAGTCAGTACAAGCACGCGGATCATTTACCCAGGTTTGGGCCGCAGAGATGCGTAATACCCTAGTCCTGCTTGGATGTGTATATCTGTGTTCTTGAGGTTCTCGAACTAGCTACAAGGGGCGTAACTTGTCCAAGAGTCCGAATCCTTCTCCTGGATGCCCTGGGTCTCCTTTTATAGGCAAAGGGATCACCACAGTGGCACCAGGAGGTGGCGTCGGGGTACTGTGGTTAAGCTTATCGCTAGCCATTACAGGACAAGGCGCATTTAATGCGCCCCTGATGTGTCCCCTTCACTTTACCGCCGCTTCGCCCCGCCTCGACACGCGCCTGGGTCAGCGAGGCGGTGGTGCCATGTAGGCAGGCAAGCAGCTGAGGTGGCGCGGTGGTGGAGCCTTCACGAAGATCTGCATGCCACCACGTAGGCATGTGCTGAGTTCGCGGAGGAGCCTTGCGTCGACACGCAGGTGCCTGCCCGGCTGGTGGGCTGGCATCTGTATGGGATTGGTCGCGAAAAGCTTGGCGGGTGCGGGCCTGGCTGCGGCCTCGCGGACGCCCTCGGCAAGGGTCTCGCCGGGGGCCCGGCAAGGGTCTTGCCGTTGTGTCGCGGTCGTCCCCGGCAAGGATCTCGCCGGGGGTCTTGTGGGCTTCCTCTGCAAGGATCTCGCCGAGGCTCGCCCTCTTCCACTCTTCTGATTAAGAGTGTTGTTCTTGTCTTCACAAAGATCTGCATGCCACCACAGGGGCGCCTCCCGAGCCTTGGTCCCAACGCGGTTGGCGGCGCTGGAGGGACTGGGGCTCAAGGGTGGCGCGCCTCGCTGGCGTCGGGTAAGCTACCCCGGCAAGGCCCTTGCCGGGGCCGTGGAGGCTGCCCCAGCAAGGATCTTGCCGGGGGAAACCACTTCGCCCTCTCGCTCTTTATGCCTCTGTCTTGGCGTTGCTTTTTGGGCCGTCTTGTGGCTGTGATTTCCTGTCTCTGCCCAGCTTAAGTGTGGTCGTGGGCGCGGCTCTGACTGCCCGTGCACAAATAAGGGGTACAAAAGAGCGCCCCTATTTTAGTACACCGACACGCTCTAACAAATATAAGTGAAGCAAAAGAGCATTCTACAAATGGCGGTTTTCTATGTGAAGAGAAACAGGCAATCCAAACTTCAAATGATATAAGTGAAGCACATGAAGCATTCTATAAAGCCATACTCAATAGATTTAAGTGAAGTGCAATGAGCATTCTACAAATAAACCATGGACTATCTCATAAAAGCATGGTGTATAAAAGAAAAATGAAAACTAAATGCAAAAGACGCTCCAAGATTTGCACATATCGCATGAATGAAACGAATCCGAAAACATACCGATATTTGTTGAAGAAAGATGGGATGCCTTCCGGGGCATCCCCAAGCTTGAGCTCTTGCCTCTCCTTCTCCTCATATCGAGACCTCCTCGATCTTCGAACACTTCATCCACACAAAACTTCAACAGAAAACTCGGTAAGATCCGTTAGTATAATAAAGCAAATCACCACTCTAAGTACTGTTGCAAACCAATTCTTATTTTGTTTTTGCATGGTAGCTACTGTAATATAACTTTTCCATGGATTAATCCACTGATAGGAATTGATAGTTTCATCAAAACAAGCAAACTATGCATCAAAAACAGAATCTGTCTAAAACAGAACAGTCTGTAACAATCTGAACATTAACCATACTTCTGCTACTTCAAAAATTCTGCCAAAATTAGGAAAAATAAAAAAATTGTATAGAAAGACAGTGCAAAAAGTTTCAGAACTGTTTGAAGTTCCAGTAAAAAAAATGTAAAATCGCGTTCTACAGCCAAAGTTTCTGTCCTGCACCGCACAAACCAACAAGCATTGTAAACGTCCTAAAGGCAAACCTTCGCACATTATTTTTATAATACAATGGAATTGTACAAGGGGATAATTATTTTTGTTGAAAAGTTTCTGTAATCAAGATTCACAAAGTTTCCGTGAGCATGAACAAAGTTCAAGGAGCTCCCCCACTTCAACAATGCTTGTCTCTCTCACTTTCACTTTCCTTTTTGAAAAAGTTTTGGGTTCCCCTCTTTATTTTTTTGTTTTTAAACTATATGAAAGCACTCAACCGAAATAAATGACTCTCTAAAACTTCCGGGTTGTCTCCCTGGCAGCGCTTTCTTTAAAGCCATTAAGCTAGGCATAGTGCTCAAGTAATGGATCCACACGGATCCCAAGGTATATCAAAGCCAATTTTAATTAACAATGATTTGTGATTTAGTAGTGAGCACAAAGTAACATATATCATGCAACAACGAAGTCTAACTCTCTTCCTATGCATCGGCATGTCATAAAAGAACAATTCATGCACACATAGTAAAGGCCAATGCATAGTATAAACAGTTTCTTGCAATTTTATCTTATTGGAAACATGGAGAGGCGGAGATGTAGTTCTTCTCTCATAATAATTGCAAGTAGGAGAAGCAAGCACATGCATATTATATTCATCAAAACCATCATGTGCAACAGTAAAAGGCAACCCATCAATATAATCCTTAATAAGTGCAAACTTTTTCGATATAGTGTAGTCGGGAGGATTCAAAAAGATAATAGGACTATCATGTGTGGGTGCAATAGCAACAATTTCATGTTTAACATAAGGAACTATAGCAAGTTCATCTCCATGTGCATAATTCATATTGGCATCTTGGCCACAAGCATAGCAAGCATCATCAAAAAGGGATGTTTCAAAAGAATCAACGGGATCATAACAATCATCATAGCAATCATCCTTCGGTAAGCACGAAGGGAAATTAAAAAATGTATGAGTTGAAGAGTTACTCTCATTAGAAGGTGGGCACAGGTGATCAATCCGCTCTTCCTCCTTTTGTTCTTCGCTTTCCTCCTCATCTTTTTCATCCAATGAGCTCACAGTTTCATCAATTTCTTCTTCCATAGACTCCTGCAAAATATTAGTCTCTTCTTGGACAGCGGAGGAGTCCTCAATATATGGTTTAACATAGTCATTAGAAGCATAATTATCATAACAATATTCAAGTATGGCAAAATTTTCAGACTTGTAAAGAGTAGCATCATACTTTTCAATCAAAGAAGCAATTTCATAAGCACCCTTAAAAGCAACAAATTCTTCAATTTGTTGAACATCATAGTAATTATAAACACCCTTAGCATACGAAGATACGATTCCATTATCACTAAACTCACATTGGTAGGGAAGGTGTTTCTTAGGGTTTTCAGAACAACAAGTAACATCATATATTTCACATAAATTCCAAGCATAGCATTGCAAACGATGAATTTGATCATGTAAAAGTTTCCCTTTTTGAGATAAGCAATGTCGCACATAACAAGCATGCTCATCAAAAGATTTGCCCTCAACTAAGCTAGTTGGGGTTTCAGCACGAGCACAAAGGGATCGAAGATGATCCAAGTAAAAAGCTTCAGGAGTGTGATAGATTTTGAGTGGTTCTTCAACCATTGGTTCAGTAGGTAAAACTAATATTTTTGGTATTTTGCGTTTCCTACCCATAACTAAAGATAGAAAACAACTAAGCACAGCAAAAAATTACTTTGTGATAAAGCAAACAAGCACACACGAGAATATTCACCCCACGCTATGACTCCCCGGCAACGGCGCCAGAAAAAGGTCTTGATAACCCACAAGTATAGGGGATCAATTGTAGCCTCTTTCGATAAGTAAGAGTGTCGAACCCAACGAGGAGCTAAAGGTAGAATTAATATTCCCTCTAGTTCTATCGACCACCGATACAACTCTACGCACGCTTAACGTTCGCTTTACCTAGAACAAGTATGAAACTAGAAGTACTTTGTAGCTGTTGTGGGATAGGTTTGCAAGCATATAAAGAGAACGTAAATAAAAAGTAGGGGTTGTTTAGATAAAGACACAATAAAATTAGTATAGCGAGTGTGGAAAAGTGGTGGTAGGGGTTGCGAAATTGTCCCTAAGCAATTGACTACTTTACTAGACCGATAGCAAGTTTTATGTGGGAGAGGCCACTGCTAGCATGTCATCCCTTACTTGGAATTCTATGCACTTATCATTGGAACTATTAGCAAGAATCCGCAACTACTAACGTTCATTAAGGTAAAACCCAACCGTGGCATTAAGATATATTGGTCCCCCTTCAATCCCGTACGCATCAATTTCTATGCTAGGTTGAAGCTTCTGTCACTCTTGCCCTCCAATACATAGTCTTATCAACATACAACTAACCCTATGGTGTGATCCACACGCGCGCTCATATGATGGGCACCAAAGGACAGCAACATAACCACAAGAATATTAAACCAATCATAGCAATTCACCAATTACCGGTAGGACAACGAAAATCTACTCAGACATCATAGGATGGCAACACATCATTGGATAATAATATGAAGCATAAAGCACCATGTTCAAGTAGAGGGTACAGCGGGTTGCGGGAGAGTGGACCGCTGTAGATAGATGGGGGAAGGTGATGGAGATGTTGGTGAAGATGATGGAGGTGTTGGTGTAGATCGCGGTGATGATGATGGCCCCGGCGGCGTTCCGGCGCCACCGGAAGCGAGGGGCAGAGAGACCCCCTCCTTCTTCTTCTTCGTTGACCTTCTCCCTAGATGGGAGAAGGGTTTCCCCTCTGGTCCATGGTCTCCATGGCGTGGGAGGGGCGAGAGCCCCTCCGAGATTGGATCTGTCTCTCTGTTTCTGCGCTCTCAGATCTGGCCTTTCACCGTTTCTTTTATAACCGGAGATCCGTAACTCCGATTGGGCTGAACTTTGGACACGATCTCTATCCAGAAATTAGCTTTCTTGTGGCGAAAGAAGGGCTCCAACCGCCTTACGGGGTGGCCACGAGGGTCCAGGGTGCACCTGACCCCCTGGGGCGCGCCCCCCTGCCTCGTGGCCCCCTCGGGCATCGTATCGTGTTGATTCTTCTTCCCAAAAATCACAAATATTCCAAAAAAAATATCTGTCAGTTTTTTTCCTGTTTGGACTTCGTTTGATATGGATTTTCTACGAAACAAAAAACATGCAACAAACAGGAACTGACACTGGGCACTGGATCAATATGTTAGTCCCAAAAATAGTATAAAAAGTTGCCAAAAGTATATGAAAGTTGTAGAATATTGGCATGGAACAATCAAAAATTATAGATACGACGGAGACGTATCAAGTACACTGCTGCTACCTCACCTGTGTTCTAGAACAATCAAGACGGAGGGATGTGATGGTTGCTCGTCCGTTTATTTTACCAGGCCACTTATTAGTGGTTGGTTTTTGTGATATGACGGCTTTACTGCCGCGAGACTCGCGTGCAGCGCCGCCCTCTACACTAGTACTACATCGGTCGTGGTTTATTAGTCCCCCATTGAATTTGACTGAAGATTTAAATGACAAAATGTTAGTGCATGTCAACAAAAACTATATCGTTGGATTAGTATTTGAACATAGTTTTCAATGATATAATTTTAGGTGACGTGCATCAGCATTTGTCGTACTATATATAATGTTAGTTCAATTTTTGGTCGTACTAATCTATAGTAAGGCTGGTCATAGTGGGGAGTATCATATACTAGTATCATGCATATCATACTAGTGTATGATACTACATCCATAGTGCATAGTATCATATATTAGTATCATAGGTAGTCTCATTTATTGCCATGCATGACACATAGTAGCATAACATTTATTATGTTACGGTATCTACCTATGTTACTATAACCATCTCTCTCTTCTTTAATTGCCTGCCACATAAGCATGTTTGCGAGTCCCAAGTGCATGTTACTACTTATGTTACCCCCACTATGGCCAGCCTAAGGTGCCCGTGCGTTGCATGGAACAGTGAAATGCATTGATCGAGGAGTTGTTTATTTTGACAAAGGATGTGGGGGTCATCTCATGTGTAACGGGTATCGATAGATTTCTTCGAAGGGTGTGGCTAGGTCTCAGTCCAAGTCTCAGTCAAATGATATAG
This sequence comes from Triticum aestivum, assembly GCF_018294505.1. Classification (NCBI taxonomy): domain Eukaryota; kingdom Viridiplantae; phylum Streptophyta; class Magnoliopsida; order Poales; family Poaceae; genus Triticum; species Triticum aestivum. The sequence continues at coordinate 418,739,865 of NC_057802.1, read as the reverse complement.
TATAAGAAGAAAAATAAAAAACTGAAAATAATTTTTTTGTACTAATCTCCATGCAAAATCAAAGGACTATATCATCGACTGAGACATAACGAAGTCTCAGTCGACTAAGACATAGCAAAACTGTTCTCCGAATATTATTTCATCTCTATAGCTCACAAACATCCGGGTGAAATAGATTAAAAAGTATCTTTTGCAAACAAAAGCATTCAATTGTTCAACCTACATCCAAAACTTGTGAAGAAATAACACTTATTGTGCTTTGCAAGAAATGATCTTTAAGAATTAGTTTTTGGGTATCGATTGTTATACATGTTGGCTACACATGACATGGCACTTTCTTATAGTCAACTGTTGGCTATACTATTAAGTATTAACCATGCCCTTATACACCTAGACGGAGGGATTAAACAAGGATGAGTTGGAAGGGGGCAGAGGAGATGTAAGAAATGGTTCATCATAAGTCTTTCACCCATACTGTAGTAAAAATTTCATGCATGGAAGATTCTAGACTAAACCATAAATGGATACACTTTTATTCATGCGCTATACTTCAGTAGAGCAAGATCATGCATGGAAGTCTCCACATGCTTAGACAGCGGATTACATTGAGCGAAGACTAATGATCAACATTTAACTTCGTAATGCATATGTCCAGGTGAACCTCCTTGGAGTCCCCGTGCACCTCGTTGGGGGCCAAATCATACCATGCGTCTTCCATGTCCACATCAGCGGGAAGGTCCTAGCTCTGCATAGTCCTAGTCAGCTTGATGTAGCCAGCCCAGCCAGTGTTGCCGCCCACGTACCTCTGAGGGGTAGTAACAGTGAGCACGCACCCGTACATCGGCCTCGTTTAATATCAGCGCTAGCGGCATCGCCCCTGACGCACACTATAGAGACGGGGTGGCGGCCTGCGCGGGCCTCGCCGGTGCCCACGATCAAGAGGAAGACGTTGTCGTCGTCCACCGAGACTAGCACGCGGCGGTGATCCTCCAGCGACTCCGGCACGGTGAACGGGTAGCACATCTCGTACTTGATGTTCTCCGCCAAGGGCCAGTAGTGATCGCCGCACGCCTGCGTGAGGTGATGCACGATGTCCGTCGGTGAGCCCCAAAACGGCATCGGGCACTCATAGCAGTAGACGAAGGGCTCTTTGGAGGCATCGACCAGGCCGTCCATGAAACGGGAGTGGCTGTAGGGGACGTTGAGCAAGTTGAATATATGAGCAAGTTACTACGAGATTTAGTCCGAATAAGCACAAAATAAATCATGACGGCTATAACAGAGATTAAACTAATCATGTGGACTAGCATAGTAGATGAATAGATCGAATCTAGGACACAGACTAGAAACATGAATTCTACCACGATTTCGAACAGGAAGGAAAGAAACACATACGGTGCAACGGGAGCAGCACCATTGGCGTTGAGGTTGTCGCCCATGTCGTTGAGGAAGAGGTTGCTGAGGTCGGGGAAGAAGTCGTCGCTGCCAGCAGTCGTGAGAGTGCGCTCCCCAAATTTCAACAGCGCCCGCCGAATGGAGCGCAGGAGGGAGTGGCTGTAGGGGACGTTGCGGCCGCCGAATGGAGCACAGGAGTAGCCCACGAAGCAGTAGATGGTGCTCCTCCCTAGTCTCTACTCTTATCTCTATCTCTACTACTCTTCTTTGTTTTTTATAATATACTAGTAGTAGCGGTCAAATCGAATAGTACTGCGCCGTCCGCTGCACGCCCGGCTGAACACGCCTCCTCGCCTCCATCAAACCCCTCTGTTAAACCCGCATAACTAGCTCCAATGGGCTGTGTTGCCACATGACCACCAGATGGTTTGATTGAGCCCAGTCGAGATGGTTTAGTAGGATTATGTGGATATTTCTAAAAAAAAGAACACGTGGAAAAAGTGAAGCAATGTGCAGTTCTTTTTAAATGAACGTACAGTTTTATGGCATGAATACTACTCCCCGCTTTTACAATATTGAACTAATATTGGCATTTATACATCGCTATAATTTTCTTTTTCTTTGAATCTATTAGCACATATATTACTTCTTTTCCCTTTTACTAAAATCACTCTGTTATATTAAGACGTGCCTTACATGTGTATACATACTAGTAAATGTAGGTTTTTGAATGCGGCGAGGAGGCGGGTATAGCTGGGAGTGCAGCGGGCGGCGCCCTGGGCCGGCGCGCCACTTCAAATGGCAGATGAAGTGAGAGGTCGCGTTCGCCCTGACCCCCTTGACGGTGCACGTCACCTTGTGTCCAGATCTGAGATGCCACATGTACCAGATGAATGACTCCAAGCTCGACCACCGTGATGCAAGAGGTGCGAGCCGAGGAACGCTATTGGAGACACCCTCCTCGTCATCATCTGAGTCCTAGAAGATCTCACCCACATCATCATTAGGCATGCAGCCGCCTTCATAGACAACATGCATAGAAGGAGTAGAGGCGACTGGGGACGCACCACGTCGTGGGCACTCCGTACGTGCTTGTGTGCGTGTAGCAGGCATGCTTTTCCATCGGTGCTGGCTCTAAGGCCGAGGCTGCGGTCGTCTTTGTCTCCGGCTAGTCATTGAGCAACGACGGCAAAGAGGTGCTGCAAGAGATGCGTAGGCGCCGCCGCATCCGCATTGAGCGCGGCCGCTTCCGCCGAGAGGGCGCCTGCGGCAGCCGAGATGGCTGCAGCTGCAGCTGCTGCTGTGACGGCGGCTGCAAACGCCGAGAGCGCTCAAGCTGCCGTTCGTGCCGCCGATGTCGCCCTAGCCCGGGTCGAGGCCATCCATGCCAAGGTCGAGGATGCACACGCCAAGATATTCCAGGCCACCTCGGACTCCAGCATGCAACCCACGTCTGAAAAGGCGGCGGTGGCCATGGAGCACCTGCTTCCTCATGAGGCCGCCGAGCGGGAGCTGGAGATGCAGGAGGCGGCGGAGATCGAGGAGCGTCGGGAGGAGGAGTTGCGCGTGGCTGAGGTTGAGGTAGAGAAGAGTCTGTCCGTCGAGGAATTGGGGGTGGAGTACCAACGGGAGCTCAGGCGCAACCAGTACTACGAGTACTACAACCTTGAGGGCGGCGCCGACGACGAGGACGAGGACGCGGTCGACTTCAGCAAGGGGGACATGGAGTCCACCAACGGTGGCATGTCGCCAAGACAAGTCATCGATGTCTCATCTCACACCGGCGATGCATAGGCCGGCGCGGCGGCGGATTTGTTAAAATTACACAACGAGCGGATAACACTAGGGACCCAGCAGCTCGCCCAGTTGTTTTTTTAGTTTCAGAGACGGAGCTCAACTGCGCGCTGTGCGGGGGCTGTGGCCAGTCTAGCCGACGCTTACGCTTTTATTTAAGCACATGACGAGCCCAGTTGATATCTTTTTTCTTTCTGAAAATGGCTAGCCCAGTTCTTTTTTTTGGAGAACACCAAAACTGAGGCCTACTTCCTTTTCTCAGCCCTGCTGGGCAGCAAATCTTTCAAGACGAGGAGGGAGGGATGTAAAGTAGTAAGAAATGGGCTTCCCAGAAAATGGGCTATAAGTTGTAAGAAATGGGCTGTAAATTTTTAAACCAAAGCCAACCGGCAATTACATTAAAATATCATTTTTTTTCTGGATTTCTCTACTCTCTACTCTTATAAAAACCAAAGCCAACTGGCAATTACATTAAAAGATCATTTTTTCTCCCAAAAGATAAACTACTCATACAAATGCATCTTCATGTTCCGTGCAACGCACGGGCATCTTGCTAGTTAAGATTTTAAATTTCATTCTTTTTTTGCGGAGAATTGTTTTTTGAATTTTATTTTGATATAATTTTTTCAAAAATTATTTTTAACACGACTCGAAATTTCGTGATTAAAAGAGTACAGACCCCACCGAAATATGAAAAATTTCGTTGAATTTTTTAGCAGTGCCGAGAATATATGGTCTGTAATGCTAATAAAAAGAATATGGGCCTCAAATATCCTTAAGAATTAGCAAATGGGCTGTAAATTATTGAAAATAATGCCTAATGGGCTGTATGTTATTTTCCACAGATTTGGAGGCTGACTTCTGGGCCTCCTAGGTTGACGATGACGCTGTCCTAAATTTTTTTTTGACGCGTACGCAAGGCTTTATCAACTTAGTCAACACAGAGCAGTGACTGTTGGATGTCCATACAACGGCCGCCGTGCTTCTTCAATCTCTGATCTTCCTGCTCTAGCCGCCCAAACCAGCGCCGGCGGGACTGCCTGCTCCCTCCTCCCGTGGCTGGCTGTGCTGCCGCCAGGCCATCCCTCTACACACCCGCACATCCTGTTATTTTCCGGCGACATCAGCCTCACCCCGCAACCGACCAGTCAGCGCTCGTACACCCCTTAGCATGGGCATCCGCTGCGGTGGCTTCACCGGCTCCGGGTCATTCCCTTCCTGGGCCTAGCCCTCGTCCACCGTGTTTGTGCTCTCGGCGCGGCGAGGTCAACATGGTCAACAAACAACAGCCATCGGAAGAGGCTGATAGTAGGGGTCCACACAAGGAAACGCCTCCTTATTACGCGCAAAATAATGATTCCTCCACCTGACAGCTGGAATCCACCAGAAGGGCCTCTGTATTTCTTGAAAAAAAAAACATCCCCCCCCCCCACTGTCAGCTCGGACCCACCAGCTATATCTTCGCACACAAGGAAGTGCCTCCTTATTATGCACAAAAAAATGAATACTTGATGACCCACAAGTATAGGGGATCTATCGTAGTCCTTTCAATAAGTAAGATTATCGAACCCAACGAGGAGCAGAAGGAAATGACAAGCGGTTTTCAGTAAGGTATTCTCTGCAAGCACTGAAATTGTTGGTAACAGATAGTTTTGTGATAAGGTGATTTGTAACGGGCAACAAGTAATGAAAGTAAATAAGGTGCAGCAAGATGGCCCAATCCTTTTTGTAGCAAAGGACAAGCCTGTACAAACTCTTAGATGAAGGAAAACGCTCCCGGGGACACATGGGAATTATCGTCAAGCCAGTTTTCATCATGCTCATACGATTCACGTTCGTTACTTTGATAATTTGGTATGTGGGTGGACCGGTACTTGGGTACTGCCCTTTCTTGGACAAGCATCCCACTTATGATTAACCCCTATTGCAAGCATCCGCAACTACAAAAGAAGTATTAAGGTAAACCTAACCACAACATGAAACATATGGATCCAAATCAGCCCCTTACGAAGCAACGCATAAACTAGGGTTTAAGCTTCTGTCACTCTAGCAACCCATCATCTACTTATTACTTCCCAATGCATTCCTCTAGGCCCAAACAATGGTGAAGTGTCATGTAGTCGACGTTCACATAACACCACTAGAGGAAAGACAACATACATCTCATCAAAATATCGAACGAATACCAAATTCACATGACTACTTATAGCAAGACTTCTCCCATGTCCTCAAGAACAAACGTAACTACTCACAAATCATATTCATGTTCATAATCAGAGGGGTATTAATATGCATAAAGGGTCTGAACATATGATCTTCCACCAAATAAACCAACTAGCAACAACTACAAGGAGTAATCAACACTACTAGCAACCCGCAGGTACCAATATGAGGTTTTGAGACAAAGATTGGATACAAGAGATGAACTAGGGTTTGAGAGGAGACGGTGCTGGTGAAGATGTTGATCGAGATTGACTCCCTCCCGATGAGAGGATCGTTGGTGATGACGATGGTGATGATTTCCCCCTCCCGGAGGGATGTTTCCCTGGCAGAACAGCTCCGCCGGAGCCCTAGATTGGTTCCGCCTCGTGGCGGTGGTGTTTCGTCCCGAAAGCTTGCTTATGATTTTTTTCCAGGGTAAAAGACTTCATATAGAAGAAGATGGGCGCCAGAGGCCTGCCAGGGGGCCCACGAGGCAGGGGGGCCCGCCCAGGGGGGTAGGGCGCGCCCCCACCCTCGTGGATGATGGGTGGCCCCCCTCTTGTTGATTCTTTCGCCAGTATTTTTTATTAATTCCAAAAACAGCCTTCGTGAAGTTTCAGGACTTTTGGAGCTGTGCACAATAGGTCTGTAATATTTGCTCCTTTTCCAGCCCAGAATTCCAGCTACCGGCATTCTTCCTCTGCGTGTAAACCTTGTAAAATAAGAGAGAAAAGGCATAAGTATTGTGATATAATGTGTAATAACATCCCATAATGCAATAAATATCGATATAAAAGCATGATGCAAAATGGACGTATCAACTCCCCTAAGCTTAGACCTCGCTTGTCCTCAAGCGGAAGCCGATAACGAAAAATATGTCCACATGTTTAGAGGTAGAGGTGTCGATAAGATAAAATACGGACATGAGGGCATCATGATCATTCTTATAACAACAACATGTATATATTTTGTCATATGATTTCTTATGCTCAAGTAATAATCCATTCACAATGTAAAGTATGAATCAGAAACTTCATTGAGAACTAACAAACTATAATCTCAGTCACTGAAGCAATTGCAATTTATCATAACATCAGAAAGACTCAATATAAGAGCTTTTCAGCAAGTCCACATACTCAACTATCATTTAGTCTTTCACAATTGCTGACACTCACGCAATACTTATGGGTGTGGAGTTTTAATCGGATACAGAGAAAGATAGGGGCTTATAGTGTTGCCTCCCAACCTTTTACCTCAAGGGTAATGTCAACAACAATAGTTCATGCTAACTTACATCCAATTGGATATATATATATCAGGATCTTTCCAACACAATGTGGTTGCCAAAGGATAAAATGTAAAAAGAAAAGGTGAAGATCACCATGACTCTTGCATAAGGTATTTGACAAGAATAAAAGATAGGCCCTTCGCAGAGGGAAGCAGAGGTTGTCATGTGCTTTTATGGTTGGATGCACAAAATATTAATGCGAAAGAACGTCACTTTATATTGCCACTTGTGATATGGGCCTTTATTATGCAGTCCATTGCTTTTATTTCTTCCACATCACAAGATCATATAAAGCTTATTTTCTCCACACTAATAAATCATACATATTTAGAGAGCAATTTTTTATTGCATGCAACGATGACAACTTACTTGAAGGATCTTACTCAATCCATAGGTAGATATGGTGGTGAAAGGATCGAGAAGAGGTGTCTAGAGGGGGGGAAGGCTAGAGATCAAGATTCATATGGTAGGAATGGAATATCTTGACCTCAACACAAGTGTAGGTGGTTCTCTCTCAGAAAATGTATGTTGGAAGTGTAGGCACATTCTGATGGCTCTCTCCACGAATGAAGAGTGGGTGGAGGGGTATATATAGCCTCCACACAAAATCTAACCGTTACACACAACTTACCAATCTCGGTGGGACCGAATCGTGAAACTCGGTCGGACCGATTTAGCAAATAATGTGACCGTTAGGATTTTCGGTGGGACCGACATACAACTCGGTAGGACCATATGATTAGGGTTAGGGCATAACGTAATCTCGGTGAGACCGATTACTCAAACTCGGTGAGACCGATTTTGGTAATAAGCTAACCAGAGAGTTGGTCAGGCAAACTCGATGGGACCGATTCGCTTATCTCGGTAAGACCGAAACGTTACGAAAAGGAAACAGAGAGTTTGCATTGTAATCTCGGTGGGACCGATCGCTCATCTCGGTTTGACCGAAACGTTACGAATGGAAACAGAGAGATTACAATCCCATCTCGGTGAGACCGATTTGCCTAGGGTTTGTGGCAGTGGCTATGACATCTGAACTCGGTGGCGCCGGATAGAAAGAATTGGTAGGGCCGAGTTGGTATTTTGGTTTGGGTCATATGTGGATGTGAGAAAGTAGTTGAGGGCTTTGGAGCATATCACTAAGCACTTAGAGCAAGAAAGCCATTAAGCAACACCTCATCCCCTCTTGATAGTATTGGCTTTTCCTATAGACTCATTGTGATCTTGGATCACTAAAATAGAAAAATGTAGAGTCTTGTTCTTGGAGCTTGAGCCAATCCTTTTGTCCTTAGCATCTTGAAGGGGTTCCACATCCTCTAGTCCATGCCACTTCATTGTTGAACTTATCTGAAACATGCTAGGTAAAAGTGTTAGTCCAACAAGAGATATGTTGACATTAATTACCAAAATCACCCAGGGAGCACTTGTGCTTTCAGGTGGACTCTCATGGCAAAACCGGGTTTAAGGATCTTTGGAAGCACAAGTAGTATCTATACTTGGTGCAAAGGATTTGGCTAGCATGACGGAGAAACGCAAGCTCAACATGTTGAATGATCCATGACAATATACTTTATTTTGGATATAAGAAAACATAACCCATTACGTTGTCTTCCTTGTCCAACATCAACTCTTTAGCATATCATATTTTAATGAGTGCTCACAAGCATAAAAGATGTCCAAGATAGTATAGTTATATGTGAAAACCTCTCTTTCTTTATTACTTCGTATTAATTGCAAAGATGACCAAAGCTATGTTTGTCCACTCTCAACAACTTTTATTCATCATACTCTTTATATGTGAAGTCATTACACTCCATAAGATCATTATGATCTCTTTATTTCTTTTTATTCTTTCTTTTTCTTTCATTCCCTCAAGATCATAGCAAGATAATCAAGCCCTTGACTCAACACTAATATTTATTATATATAGCTCACGGACTCGATTACATAGAGGGATCATAAAGCAAAACTCAAAACTAAACCATACTAAAACTTTGTGCTACTAGATCAAGATATTACTAAAAGGATAGAACTAAGAAAAACGGTAAAGATAGGAGTGTGATGGTGATACGATACCGGGGCACCTCCCCCAAGCTTGGCAGTTGCCAAGGGGAGTGCCCATACCCAATACTCAGTTCTCCTTTGCTGGTGAGGAAGATGGTGGTGATGATGGATAGTCGCACATCGAGCGTAGGAGATCCTCCAATTTGCAGATAATGCCCTTGAGTGCGGTGATATGCTCCTTCAACAACATATTTTCACGTGTGAGATACTTGTTTTGTATATGAGCTAACTCAATCATCTTGAAAGCTTCAATCTCAGTTGGGGTAAGAGATTGTGATGAGGTTGAAGGATGTCTTCTTCTTCTGCTACCGGAGCCTGATCCTCCATGACCTTCTTGATTCCATCATCCTTGTTGATCTCCCCGAGTTCTTCTCTCTTCAGCTCTATCTTCATTAGCCAAGCATCGTTGCCCTCATTGTTGGAGGAGGGGGACGACATGATGCCTGGCCTTGACAACCCTGGCAGAAAACAGCTCGAAACCAAAACAGAGGATATTTGCATGATACGAGGGTCAACACCTTCGGGAGATTATATAATGAATTTTTACCGACCAAAAGAAGTATCGTGCAAGAAAACGGAGTCCGGAGAGCATACGAGGTGCCCATGAGGCAGGGGGCGCGCCCAGGGGGGTAGGGCGCGCCCTCCACCCTCATGGAAGCCTCGTGTCCTTCCCGGACTGCTTCTTATTTTCCTATTTTCTTAAATATTCCAAAATGGAGAAAAAATACCATTAGAACTGTTTTGTAGTCGGTTTACTTACCGTACCACATACCTATTCCTTTTCGGAGTCTGAAACGTTCCGGAAAGTGTCCCTTATGTATTCCTCCGGGGTTACAGTTTCAATAACATTAGTTTCAACATTTATAGGATTACCTGAGATATAATGTTTGATTCTTTGACCGTTCACCACCCGCGGATTTGTGCCTTCGAAGTTGTTGATTTTTATGGCACCGGAACGATAGACCTCCTCGATAACGTAAGGCCCTTCCCATTTAGAAAGGAGTTTGCCTGCAAAAAATCTTAAACGAGAGTTGTATAACAATACATAATCACTGTCGGAGTAAATAGCCACAGGTAGCCTAACCGACTGCCCCTGGCTCTTCAGAAAATTATCAGGCCATTTGGGCCTTCAAGCATTTCAAGCATTGGGCCGCCTTCCCTGGCCGGCTACCTCTGAAGCCGACTCTCGGAAGGCGACCCAGCCTCAGCCACCTCCCCCCAGGATAACCATGGGGTGGCCGACTCCAGGAAGCCGGCCATAGAGGATGCCGACCTCCCGAAGCCGGCCACGAAGAGCGCCGACTCCAAGAAGCCGGCCAAGACCGCAACCACCAAAACTACACCCACATAACGGTGACAAGACGGGGTGTGGCCACAGTGCGGCCCACTACCCCCGAAGCCCGAGTCAGGCATGGCCACAGGACGCCGTATGGGGCGGCCATCTCCCGTCCGGCTCGGCACTGTAGCCATGCTGGCCTCAACGTCACCCACGACAGGCGTCAGTACGGCCCACGGGCGGCGGGCCCCTTTAGCCAGAGATAGGTGTGAAGGCGGCCCGGCCTCCCCCAGTCGGCCAAGGGCGTAGCCGGCCCCCAGAAGCCGGCTACCCACTCCCTCAAAGCATGTGCCACATTAAGGAGACAAGACGAGGTAAGGCTATAGTGAGAGCCCCCGAGGCGGCACACTGTAGCCACGCTTACCTCGACGGAGCCCTCGTCATCAGGGGCGAGGCTACAGTAAGCAGCCACCGACAAGACCCTAGGTGGTGGGGCCGGCCTGTCGGCCAAGAGGCCGGCAGCCGGCGGGACCCACCAGTCGGTGGGCCCCAACGGCCGGCGGAGAAGCCGGCGAGCGTAGACACTGACGGCTGGGACCAGCGCCCAGCCGGATTACAATTGTACCCCCGGGAGGTAGGCCTATATAAACCCCCCGGGGCACCCATGCAAAGGGTTCGCTTCTTAGCATTACACACACACCATAGAGAGAGAGAAGCAAGAGCTAGCCTTGTTCTTCTTCTCCCTTGAACCCAACAGCTCTAGGAGCGATTGTAGCTACTTTTCTTGATCTAGTGATCATGCGGAGACCCCGCAGAGCAGCACTAGGGGTGTTATCTCCTCGGAGAGCCCCGAACCTGGGTAAGATCCGCCGGCGTGCATGTCTTCGCCTCATCCCGTTTCCTGGCACCGGCGACGTCTTACTGGCACCCACTATGATAAGCCACCCGTTGGCATATGTCGCACCTACCACCCGACATTTGGCGCCCACCGTGGGGCCAGGTGCACCGTCGTCCGGAGACCTGTTCTGGACGGGAACCCTCTTCCTCCCCCACGAGCACAGCCAGCCAGCTGCGCCCGATGGTGTTTTCCTCGACGCGCTGCAAGGCGTCGACGACTCTTGCGCAGCGAGCCGCCTCGCCGATCTCCGACGAGCCTGCGTCCGACGCAGGCACGGACTACCCCGAGAGCCGCGTCGTCAGCCTCCTCGACCAGCTTCACATCTCTAGTGAGCCTGCTGCAGATATGGAGTCGGTCGGCTCCACCGACCCGATGCTCGTCGACTCCGACACGGCATCGCTCGATGCCTACCCCTCCGACGTGGTGGTCTTCGACGACCCTCTCCCTCGAGCTGACAGTGGTAGCAGCGCTGTCACCGAAATGTTGGTCATCAGCCACGTCGCCAACTCGGGCGAGAACGCCCACGACGCCCTGCAAGCGGCGATGCACGACCTCTCCGTCCCCATCCCGGCTGACGCCGACGCCGAGACCCTGGAGGCACGCCGCCTCGCCCTCATCGCGGAAGGCCAGAAGATAGCCTCCATGAGACGCCTCACCGAGGCCCACCAGCGCGAAGTCGAGTCCGCCGCCTTCGGTACGCCGCCACCTAGCGGCCCGAGCCGAGCCGGCTTCGTCCAGAAGCGCGGCGCGGCTATCGCTGGCATGCTGGGGGCAGATCGCCCCGTCTACGCCACCCCGCTCGAGAATCTGCGAGCCGCTCAAGCGGCTGCAGAAGAGCTCAATGGGCTGGGAGCCGATGAGCTCCCTTACATGACAAGACGGATCCAGCAGCTGATCGACGCGGCTGCGGAACGGCACGAAGCCGGCGCCCGTGCTGATAGTCATCCCCCGCGCCGGGAGCACGCCGCGACGTCCCGCTCGCCGACTGCGAGCGGCGCCCGCCAGAAGAAAGACAAGGAGCCGGCTGCCAGCCGCAGCCGGACTCGCATCACCATCGAGCGCGACGCGGAAGGCCGCCCTCGAGCGCTGGAACGCCAAGGAGATTTGCCTCCTCCCCCGCCTCGAAGAGAAAGACGTCTCACCCCGCCGCCTATCACGCACCCGACTCTTGGCGACCGACTCGGCCGCCGAGAAGGAGTCGGCGAGAACGACGCCCGCCACCGGATCGACCGCCTTGCTCGATCCTTGGCGTTAGAAGAAGACGATGTCGGCCCGCCATGCTTTGGCCCCCGCATCCGCGACGAGCCCTTCCCCAAAGGGTTCTCGCTCCCCAGAGACACGCCCAAGTACAACGGCTCAGTGAAGCCGGAAGATTGGCTCATCGACTACTCCACGGCTATCAGCATAGCCAACGGCAATCGGCGTGTTGCCGTGAAGTACGTCCCCCTCATGCTGCAAGGCACGGCACGCACATGGCTCAACAGCCTCAAGCCCTACAGCATCAACAGTTGGCTGGACTTCACGGAAGTCTTCGTCCGCAACTTCACCAGCACCTACAAGCGGCCTCCCAAGCCTCGCCAGCTCTCCCTCTGCGTCCAAGGGCCCAACGAGTCGACCCGCGACTACCTCATGCGGTGGGCCGAGCTCCGCAACTCCTGCGAGGGGGTGCACGAGGTCCAGGCCATCGAGTACTTCACCGCCGGGTGCCGAGAGGGCACCCTCCTCAAGCACCGACTCCTCTGCGACGAGCCGGCTACCCTTGACGAGTTGCTGGTCATCGCGGACAAGTACGCCACGGCCGACTCCTCGATGAAGACCGAGCTTCGAGTAGACGCCTCGGGGAAGGTGATTGCTCCGGCTCCCAAGACGCCGGCTGGCGACCCCAATCGGCGCCCCTACCAGAATGATCACAAGCGCAAGGCCCCCATGCCGACTTCCACCAGTCGGCAGGTGGCCACAGTTGAAGATGAGCAGCCCGAAGAGCGGCCCGCTCCCAAGAAGAAGGGTGGCAGGCCGGCTTGGCAGCCGGCTTTCTCTTACGAGCAGACTCTCGACGCCCCCTGCAAGTTTCACAGCGGCGCGAAGCCGTCCAACCACACAACCCGAAAATGCCATTGGCTCACCCGCATCTCCAAGGGCGAAGGGTTGTTGCCGCCTCCGCCTCCCGGCCCGCCGCCTCCAGCCCCTCAGCAGCCGGCGGCTCGGCCGGCAGTCGGAGCCATCCAAGACGAATTCCCTGAAGAGCACGCCGCCTACGTCGTCTTCACCAGTCAAGCCGACGACAAGCGTAGTCGGCGCCGACAGCATCAAGAAGTTAATGCAGTCGCCTCTAGCGCCCCCGAGTTCATGCACTGGTCAGAGAAGCCAATCAGCTGGAGCCAGGCCGACCACCCAGAGGTGATGCCATCCCCTGGCTCCTATGCAATGGTCTTGGATGTCACCCTCGCGACGGAGAGGCGAGCTGCCCGATTCTCCCGCGTCCTGATAGATGGCGGAAGCAGTATCAATATACTGTACCGCGATACCATGGAGAAGCTGAACATCAAGGCGAAGCAGCTTATGCCAAGCCGAACCGTGTTCCATGGTATCGTCCCCGGCTTGTCTTGCTCCCCAATCGGCAAGATTAAAATGGATGTTCTCTTCGGAGACAAAGATCATTTTCGCCGAGAAGCGATCTGGTTCGAAGTAGTGGATCTGGAGAGCCCCTATCATGCTCTGCTTGGCCGACCTGCTCTGGCCAAGTTCATGGCTGTGCCCCACTACGCCTACCTGAAGATGAAGATGCCGAGCTCGAAGGGGATCATCACGGTAGCCGGCGATTACAAGAAGTCCATCGAGTGTGCCATGGCCAGTAGCCGGCTGGCCGAGTCCCTCGTGGTGGCAGAAGAGAAGAAGATGCTGGAGCGGGTTGTGGCCATGGCCGGCAAGCAGCCGGCCCTGTCCCCCAACCCCAAAGATTGTGATGCGCAGGGCTCCTTCCAGCCTGCCAAAGAGACGAAGAAGATACCTCTGGACCCGGAGAACCCGGAGAGGTTCGCTGTCATTGGGGCGAACTTGGACAGTAAATAGGAAGGCGAGCTCGTCGACTTCCTCCGTGAGAATCGAGACATTTTTGCATGGTCCCCAAAGGACATGCCGGGTGTCCCGAAGGATTTCGCCGAGCACAAATTACATGTCCGCGCCGACGCGAAGCTGGTCAAGCAACCCCTCCGCCGACTGTCAGAAGAGAAGCGAAGAATCGTGGGAGAAGAGATAGCCCGGCTCCTTGCCGCTGGCTTTATCATGGAAGTGTTTTTTCCAGAGTGGCTTGCCAACCCAGTTCTGGTTCTGAAGAAGAATAACAAGTGGCGTATGTGTATAGACTACACCAGCCTGAACAAGGCCTGCCCAAAGGATCCGTTTGCTCTGCCACGGATTGACCAAGTGATAGACTCCACAGCCGGATGCGAGCTGTTGAGTTTTTTGGACGCCTACTCAGGGTACCATCAGATCAAGTTGGACCCAGCAGACCGCCTGAAGACTGCCTTCATCACACCATTTGGAGCTTTCTGCTACCTGACTATGACATTCGGCTTGAGGAATGCCGGTGCCACTTTTCAGCGTTGCATGCAGAAATGCCTCTTGAAACAACTCGGCAGAAATGCCCACGTCTATGTAGACGACATTGTGGTGAAGACAGAGAAGCGCGGTACCCTGCTGGAAGATCTCAAAGAAACATTCGCCAACTTGCGCCGATTCCAAATCAAGCTCAACCCCGAGAAGTGCGTGTTCGGAGTACCAGCCGGCCAGCTGCTAGGCTTTCTGGTCTCCGAACGCGGCATCGAGTGCAACCCCGTCAAGATCAAGGCCATCGAGAGGATGGAGATTCCCACCAAACTGCGAGATGTGCAGAAGTTCACCGGCTGCTTGGCCTCCCTGAATCGTTTTATCAGCCGACTAGGAGAGAAGGCTCTCCCCTTGTACCGACTCATGAAGAAGTCCACTCACTTCGAGTGGAATGACCAAGCCAACCAAGCCTTCCATGAGTTGAAGAAGATGCTGACCACTCCGCCTGTCCTGGCAGCGCCGACTGAAAAGGAGCCCATGCTCCTCTACATTGCCGCGACCAGCCGAGTAGTCAGTACTGTTGTTGTGGTCCAGCGCCCGGAAGAAGGCCGAGCCCAGCTAGTCCAGAGGCCGGTGTACTACCTAAGCGAAGTGCTATCCAGCTCAAAGCAGAACTACCCGCACTACCAGAAGATGTGCTATGGGGTATACTTCGCCGCCAAGAAACTGAAGCCCTACTTCCAAGAGCACCCCATCACGGTCGTGTGCACCGCCCCGCTCGCCGAGATCATAGGCAGCCGGGATGCATCCGGCCGGGTGGCTAAATGGGCCATTGCACTGGCGCCCTACACGATCTTCTACCAACCCCGCACCGCCATCAAGTCCCAAGCATTGGCCGACTTCCTCGTCGACTGGGCCGAGACCCAGTACCTACCGCCGGCTCCCGACTCTACCCATTGGCGGATGCACTTTGACGGGTCCAAGATGCGCACCGGCTTGGGAGCCGGCATCGTCCTCACCTCTCCCAAAGGCGACAAGCTCAAGTACACGCTGCAGATCCACTTCGCCGCCTCCAACAACGTGGCCGAGTACGAGGCGCTCGTACATGGGCTCCGGCTAGCCAAAGAGCTCGGCATACGCCGGATCCTGTGTTACGGCGACTCAGACTTGGTGGTCCAGCAGTCGTCTGGCGACTGGGACGCCAAGGACGCGAACATGGCGAGCTATCGATTCCTCGTCCAGCAGATCAGCGGATACTTCGAAGGGTGCGAGTTCCTTCACGTGCCAAGGGCCGACAACGACCAAGCAGATGCCCTAGCACGGATCGGCTCCACCCGACAAGCCATACCGACTGGCGTCTCCCTCCAGCGCCTCCTCAAGCCGTCCATCAAGCCGTCTCCAGAGTCGGACTCTATCTTCGTACCGCCTGCGCCAGATGCAGCCGGATCCGACTGGAGGAACCCCGCAGGCGGCACGGGGACTTCGACAACTGGCCCGGGGACTGCCGTAGTCGCACCCGGCCCGGGGACTTCAGAACCCGGCCCGGGGACTGCAGCAGTCGGCCCGGGGACTGCAACGACACAAGAAGCGGTGGCCGACTCCAATTCCACGCCACCCAACCCACCCACCCGAGTCATGGTGGCTACACTAACAGAAGAAGAAGTCACAGCTCCATCATGGGCCCAGCCCATCCTCAAGTTCCTAGTCAGCAGAGAGCTGCCGGCTGATGAGATCTCAGCAAGACTAGTGCAACGACGAGCCGCAGCATATGCAATAATCAACAGAGAGCTTGTGAAGCGCAGCGTCACTGGAGTCTTCCAGCGTTGTGTCGAGCCAGAAAAAGGAGTGGCAATCCTCAAGGATATCCACCAAGGCGAATGCGGCCACCACGCAGCCTCAAGATCACTTGTGGCCAAGGCTTTCCGCCATGGTTTCTTTTGGCCGACTGCCTTGGAAGATGCTAAGGACATAGTCAAGAGCTACAGAGGATGCCAAGTCTTTAGTTCCAAGCAACACCTGCCGGCTTCTGCACTCAAGACCATTCCCCTCACCTGGCCTTTGCCGTCTGGGGACTGGACATGGTAGGCCCTTTCAAGACAGCCCGCGGCGGCTTGACGCATCTACTTGTCGCTGTGGACAAGTTCACAAAGTGGATCGAAGCAAAGCCGATCAAGAAGCTGAACGGGCCGACTGCCGTGACATTCATCACTGACATCACTACTCGGTACGGCGTGCCGCACAGCATCATCACCGACAACGGCACGAACTTCGCCAAAGGAGCACTGGCACGTTTCTGCGCGACGCAGGGCATCCGACTGGACTTAGCGTCCGTTGCCCACCCGCAGTCAAACGGCCAGGTCGAGCGAGCAAATGGACTCATCCTCTCCGGCATCAAGCCCCGACTGGTTGTACCACTGGAGCGATCGGCCGGCTGCTGGCTCGATGAGCTGCCGGCTGTCCTCTGGAGTCTGCGCACTACACCCAACAAGTCAACCGGCTTCACTCCGTTCTTCCTTGTATATGGTGCCGAGGCTGTCATCCCAACCGACATCGAGTTCGACTCGCCTCGGATCACCATGTACACGGAGGCGGAGGCCAAGGAAGCAAGAGAAGACGGCGTCGACCTACTGGAAGAAGGCCGGCTGTTAGCACTCAGCCGGTCCGCCATCTACCAGCAAGGGCTGCGCCGCTACCACAACCGCAAGGTCAAGCCAAGATCCTTCCAAGAGGGCGACCTTGTGCTCCGGCTGATCCAGCGAACAGCCGGCCAGCACAAGCTCTCGGCCCCTTGGGAAGGCCCCTTCGTCATCAGCAAGGCACTAGGCAACGACTCCTACTACCTGATCGACGCGCAAAAACCAAGAGCACGCAAGAGAGACGACTCCGGCAAGGAGTCGGAGCGACCATGGAACGCGAACCTCCTGAGAAGATTTTACAGTTGAAAGCAGTATGTATCATGCTACCCTTTTGTATTAAGTACGAAACAACAGGCCCCCCGAATAGTACTCGGGGACTGCCTTTATTTATCTATGAATGACGAGTGTCATATCCATGAATGTATTATTACATTTGATTTCTTGTCGGGCACCGGGTTCGACTAGTCGGCCCGGGGACTGGCCGCCTTGAGCTATATTAAAAGTTCTACCTGAAGTCAGACAAGTAGTGTGCCGGCTCCCGAGTCCTCTCTTGTTGAAAGTCGCAGCTCGAAGAACCGACTGTCCGACTAGCAAGAGGCAAGGCAGAAAGGATGCCCACACGAAAAACGGCTAAGGACCAACGAACTTATATAGCAAAAAGACGGCCTCCAACCACGCTTGCCGGCTGTCAGAACAGCCGGCTGGCCGGCTTCCTAAACACTTAGCTCTAGTCCAGCAAAGCTAGAGTACTTGCCCCCCCCAATTGGCCAAGCACTCCTCCAGCTACAGATTGTAGAGCAACTGTTTGACTGGGGAGGCGGCAACCAAGGGAGGGCGGCAAAGGAAACAGCAGAAGGATGAAAAGCAAAGTACGAGGAAAAGCCAAATGCATGCATAAGTTATATATACATATAAAGCCCCCAACAGGCTGGCAACGGACATAAGTTCGAATACACCCCCAGTGGGTGGAATTGTGCAGACTTAACAGAATATTGTTCCAAAAGTGACAAGACAGGAAAACAAAAGATGGCAGACTAGACTAGGGCGCGGTGCGGGAGCCAGGCTGGTCGGTGGAGACGGCGTCGCCGGCTGAAGGAGTGGCCGCCTAGCGGGTCTCGGCTTGGTCACCACCAGTGGCAGGCGACGCACTCGCGCGTGACGTGGTGCTGGAGGCGCGGTCAGGCTGAGGCTGGTCGGCTGCTCCACCAGCCGGCTCGGCGTCTTCACCCTCCTCCTCCTCCTCTTCGCCCTCGTCGCTGGAGTCGATCTCCTCCGCCGAGTCTTCACCGTCTGCCGGGTTCAGCCCGAACCACTCCTCCGGCTGGGCGACACCGTTGTCATCTACCTCAGGGGCGAAGACGCTGGTGTCGGTGTAGTCGGCGATCGCCGAAGCCCGCCGGATGATAGCCGGCCGCGCCGGCTCCAGCTCCGTGTCGGCTTGCTGCCGCCAGGTAGCCAGCTGATCCAGGCTCAGGCCGGGATACCAGGCCTTGACGAACTCCAGCGCCCGCCTGGCGCCGGACCGAGCCGCCGAGGCCTTCCAGGCTTCGAAGCGGCCGACTGCCACCTCCAGCCAGTCGGCAGTCCGACTGGGGGTGCGAGGAACCACTTGGCCGGGCCAGAGGGCGGCCAATACTTGCGCCCCGGCGCGCTGAAGACGGCGGAGCAGTCGGTGAGCCGGCTGGAGACGGGCCTGGATCGCCAAGAGCTGCTCCTCCAGCGAACGGCCAGCGGTTGGCGAAATCTCGAAGCCAGCCTGCCTTCGCGCTTGGCGGCGGGCCTCGATGATCTGGTTGGCGGCGGTAGAATAGCCAGGGAAGTACTCTGTGCAAGAAAGAAAGAGAAAGAAGAGAAAACACCAAGTCAGAAAACGAGCCAAAAGCGGCAGACGGCAAGAAAGGACGAAGAAGTAGGCGGCTTACCGTCAACCAGATCTTCGATCTGACCATAGCCAGTGATCAGAGTTTGCCTTGCTTCAGCCCAGCCAGCCGCCTCCGTCTCGTACTCGGCCTGGAGGGCGGCTTCGCGGTCCTGCACCGCCTTCAGAGCCGCCTTGTGGCCCTCCTCCTGGTCGGCCAACTCCTTGGCCAGACGGTCGCGTTCCTGCACCAAGGCGGCGAGCTCGGCATCCTTGGCACGAAGGGCAGTCTGAGACTCTCCCAGCTGTGCCCTCAGACCGGCGTTGGCCGCTGCAGAGACGGCGGGAAAAGAAGAAACAATAAGAGGAAGTCGTCAAGGAAGATCCGACCCGACTGCTCAGCGGTCGGCCCGAATCTCGGGGACTACACCCAGTGGGTGCGCTGACGCGCCCCCACGTGAGATAAAGAACAAAGCACTTACCCCGGCTCTCAGTAAGGTCGGCGGTCTTCTGGGTCAGCTCCCGAGCCTGGGAGTTGAAGGTAGCCGCACGAAGATTGTGGTAGTCCTGCAAGATAGACAGAAGACCGAAGTAAGAACAAGAATAGCAAAGCCAAATCCACTAAGAAGTTCCAAGCCGCCTGCTCAGCAGCCGACTCGGAACTCGGGGACTACACCCAGTGGGTGCGCTGACGCGCCCCCACGGAAGAGATCAAGATCAAGAAGAAGCAAGATAAAAAGACTAACCCGGATGGCCGCCCGCGTCGCAAGGAACTCGTCGGTATACTGCCTCAGCGCCGTAGCCTGGGCCTGGAGCCGGGTCCGGACGTCCTGCACGGCCACGTTCATCACGGCCGTCCCTCTGCCCGGCGTCCACCCCGAGGTAGCGCTGGCCGCCTCCACATCCTGGGCCGACGAGCTGGAGCCCGCGGCCGGCTGCGGCTCCGACGCGGCCTTCTGTGGCTCTAACACAGCCTTCCCCGCGCGCCGGCTCGGCGGCATCCGGAACGCCAGCTCGGTCCTCGCGGCCGGCTCGCCCCCCGCCGACTGCGTAGACGGCAGATCAGGCCGGCCGCCTTGAGCCGCCCCAGTCGGCGGAGTCGGCACCGGCGCCCTCTCCAGGAAGACGACGTCGTCATCCCTCTCCAGCCCTGGCTGGCCGCTGCCGGCTCCTTCTGGCGAGGGCTCCGGGGCCCCAGGCGCTGCGATGCGCAGTGGGGTGACCAAAAAGGCCCCTTCTGCCGCCGCCACAGCCGCAGCCTCCGCTTGGGCCTTGGCAGCGGCAGCGGCGCGCGCCTTCGCCGCCTCCTCCTCCTGCGCCGCCTGGGCGGCGGACGCCTTCCGTGCCTTTGCCTCCTGCGCCTCCCGCTCCTCCCGCACCTCCCGCGCGTTCCGCTCTGTCGCCGCCTGAAGGTCGGCACGGGGGTCCACGCGGCGAGTGGTGCTTCCAGATCCTCTCGGCGACTCAACAACGGAGGCGGCAGCCGCCCGCTCGAGCGACAGTGGAGCTCTGCTTGTTTGGAGAAAAAAGACAAGGATTCAAGAGCCACCAGAGAAAATAAAAGAGAGTACACAAAAGAGTGTGAACTTACGCTGACACCATCTGCGGTTGCTTCACCGTCTTGCGGAAGCGAGCCGCCTTCGCGACCGCCTCCTCCTGCATGGTCGCCGCCGCTCCGCCCCTGGGCTTCTTCGTCCGACTGCCGAACAAACCCTGTGCGGCGCGACGCTTTTGCCCGCTGCCCCGAGCAGGCGGTGCGGCGGAGGAACCCGTGCCGCGGCCAGATGCCGGCTGACGGCGCGGGACGACTTCGGCCTCGTCGTCGTCCGGCCAGTCGTCGAAGGTGACTCCATGCCCGGAGCCGCCTGCTTCGCCGCCGGCTTGGCCACCACCCGGCTCGGTGTTCTCGTCCATAGCGGCTGGCCCCAAGTCGGGGTCCTCCAGATCATGCTCCGTCCGGTCGGGGACGAATCGGCGCTCCGCGTCCGACCCGCCGGTGGGCCAAAGAAGAGGGCTCTGTCGAAAACAAGCCGACTAAGTTAGAGTCGGCCAAAAGGAACTCGGCGACAAAACTGAGAGAAAGAGAAAGAGACAAGGAGAACATACCGTGGGCGGCGGATTGGCTCGGCTATATGGCTCCTTGCCGAACTGCCACTCTTCGGAAAGTTTGCAGTTCGCGAGGTAGTTCACCATATAGGCCACCTCATCGTGCGGCATGTCCTTGGTACACATCCGGCTCGGATCGAGCTGGCCGCTCATCTGACAGATCAGATGAGGGCGGCTCTGGAGCGGGAGTACCCGGCGCGTAACGAAGGCGGCCAGCAGGTCGGGCCCCAACAAGCCCTCCGACTGGATCATCACCCGCACTCGGGCGATGGCTGCGTTTCCAGCCGGCGTCAGCGTCACGGCCCGGTATGACCACTGGGGCCGCCTGCCCGCAGGTGGGCCGGCTACGTAAGCCGGCAGGTTGATGTAGTCGCCCCGTGGGGCGATGTTCCGCACGTAGAAGTATGACTTTTGCCACATCTTCACCGACTGGATCAACGAGATGACGGGGAAAGGGTTGTCGGCGGCCACCCTCCGCATCGCGATGAAGGCGCCAGTCTGAGCCGGTACGCCCTGCGAGCGCGTGCCCAGCACCCAAGCACCGGTCCACCCACAGATCAAATTATCAAAGTAACGAACGCGAATCATATGAGCATGATGAAAACTAACTTGACAGTAATTCCCATGTGTCCTCGGGAGCGCTTTGCTTTATATAAGAGTTCGTCCAGGCTTATCCTTTGCTACAAAAAGGATTGGGCCACCTTGATGCACCTTTGTTACACTTGTTACTTGCTACCCGCTACAAATTATCTTATCATAAAACTATCTGTTACCGATAATTTCAGTGCTTGCAGAAAATACCTTGGTGAAAACCGCGTGTTATTTCCTTCCGCTCCTCATTGGGTTCGACACTCTTACATATCAAAAGGACTACGATAGATCCCCTATACTTGTGGGCCATCAAGGCATGCCTCCTTGACCAGCTCTGTGGGGCGTGGAGAGCCTTCTGGAGGGGGTGCTACTGCCCCCTCGCCTGGGGCCACCCTGCCCGACGCCCGCGCGGTCGGGGAAGCAGACTCCGCCCTCTTGAATGCCCTGACAGGGCCGAGAGAATCTGCACCCAGAAGATCGTCGGCATCACCATCGTCCTCGAGGCAAAGGAGGATCTAGCGGCACGATGGAGGGGATGCCCTCTCGAGGTCGTCCTCCTCCATCTCCTATGAATCCTCGTCACTGCCGTTGTCGCTGGAGGACAACACTACGGGCGAGCTGGTAGGGTCTCGCGGCTCGAGCCCCATCTCATCGAAGGTGGGCATGGCCACGACTAGCTCCTCCCTGTCGTCGCGGTTGTACAGAGTGGCGGCAGCCTCAGGGGGGTCCTCGGGGATCCATCCGAGCAGGGTGAATAAGGCCCCGTCCAGCTCCTCGATCGTCAGGCCGGCGGCTTGCAGCCTCATTGTGTTCCCCGCGCCATCATACTCCCACAAAGGTTGCGAGTGTGCCTGGAGCGGCACGGGGGGCGTGCCAGGAACTCCTTCATGATCGCCGCCCCCGTCAGCTTCTCCCTCATGTGCGAAGCTATCCTCCTCAGGACGGGCTTCGCTCGAGGGTAGGCGAGCTTCCCGGAGCCCCATCTAGGGGTCTACTCGGGCTGATCCACCGGAGTCATCAGGAGTGGGTCGGAACCACGAGCGTCCATGAAGACCCAGTGTTGTCGTAAGCCTTCCACCTTCTTCCCAGCCTTCAGGAGGGGGTTCCCATTGTGCATGTCAACAAAAGAGACGCACGCGGATTGCTGGCTTCGGGCGGTGAACCGCAGCCTAAGGAAGTGGCAGAAGAGCACCACCAAGGGCCTCACGCCCACGAAGGCCTCGCGGTAGAAGGCGAAGACGGAGAAGAGGAGGATCGAGTTGGGCTAAAGGTGGAGGGCATGAATCACGTAATGCGTGAGCATGGCGTAGAAAAACTCAAAGAAGGGCGGGACCAACCCTGCAAGGATGTTGTGGAGGAAGAAGGGATAGACAGATCCCCCCAGCTTGCCCCGCGCCGCCGAGCCAGGCCAGATCTGGGTTGCACCCCACTCATTGTGGTCGTCGGCTATCAGAGGAAGCACCTGTTTGAGGTCCTTCTCCTCAGCAACAGAAGAGGATCGAAGCGTCGGAGAAATGGAGGAGGAGCCCGTGGCCTGGGCTGCGCACTTTGCCTTCCCGGCGGGCGCCATTCAAAAGGTTGTTGGCGCCGGCGAGAAGGGGGAGGAGTCGCGCCCAGTATGGATCTAGAGGAACCTCGCACAAGAGGAAAGGGGATCTCAGCAGGATAAGGAAGAGGCAAGCCGAAGGAGAGCAATGATGGTCCCGCGGCGTGCGCCAGGCTTTTGTCAGCTTGGGCAGTTCTGAGGCGACGTGGGGAGTGGGGGCGTGATACGTCTCCAACGTATCAATTTTTTTATTGTTCCATGCTATTATATTATTTTGGATGTTTTATATGAGTGCGGCGTTTCTGCTACTGAGCTCATCTACACCCGCCCTGACGAAAAAAATCAAAACAAATACTAAAACAATTCAACAAATTACATTTTTTGTGTGGTAGATAAGTTTATGCGTTAGGTGCGCTCCAAGTTTCAACTCATTTGGACATATGAGCAACTCTCAGCAAAAAAGACAAATTCAGGGTCTGTAAAAAAGTTTACTGTTCACACACTGTTATGACCCGATTTGTTTTTTTACTGAGAGCTTCTCATATGTCCAAATAAGTTGAAATTTGGAGCGAACCTCACGCATAAAATTATCTATCACACATTTGGATCTTTTTCGAATTTATAGTATTTATTTTGATTTTTTTTTCTGACCGGGTGGAGATGAGCCTGGGCACCGAATTGGGTTTTCGGTTTTGTATGCATTAATATGCTATTTTATATTACTTTTGGGACTAACCTATTAACCTAGAGCCCAGTGCCAGTTTTTGTTTTTTCCTTGTTTTTGAGTTTTACAGAAAAGGAATATCAAATGGAGTCCAAACGGAATAAAACTTTCATGATTATTTTTCTTGGACCAGAAGACATCCACAAGACTTGGAGAGGGGGGCCAGAGGAGTCCCGAGGAGGCCACAAGCCTGCTAGGCGTGCCCTGAGGGCTTGTGGGCCCCTCGGAGGTCCCCTAACCCTAATTCTTGCACTATATATTCCCAAATATTCCCAAACCATCAGAGGCATCCACCAAAATACTTTTCCGCTGCCGCAAGCCTCTGTTCCCGTGAGATCCCATCTTGGGGCCTTTTCTGGCACCCTCACGGAGGGGGACTCAATCACAGAGGGCCTCTACATCAACCTTGCTACCCTTTCGATGAAGCGTGAGTAGTTTACCACAGACCTAAGGGTCCAGAGCTAGTAGCTAGATGGCTTCTTCTCTCTCTCTGATCTTCAATACCATGTTCTCCTCGACGCTCTTGGAGTTCTATCCGATATAATATTCTTTTGTGGTGTGTTTGTCGAGATCCAATGAATTGTGGATTTATGATCAGATTATCTATGAATATTATTTAAGTCTTCTCTGAACTCTTTTATGCATGATTAAATATCTTTGTATTTCTCTTCGAATTATCGGTTTGGTTTGGCCAACTAGATAGGTTTTTTCTTGCAATGGGAGAGGTGCTTAGTTTTGGGTTCAATCTTGCGGTGTCCTCACCCAGTGACAAAGTAGGGGTAGTGAGGCACGTATTGTATTGTTGCCATCAAGGGTAAAAATATGGGGTTTTCATCATATTGCTTGAGTTTATCCCTCTACATCATGTCATCTTACTTAAGGCATTACTCCGTTCTTATGAACTTAATACTCTAGATGCATATTGGATAGCGGTCGATGTGTGGAGTAATAGTAGTAGATGCAGAATCATTTCGGTCTACTTGACACAGACATGATGCCTATATTCATAATCATTTCCTTGGATATCGTCATAACTATGCGCTTTTTTATCAATTGCTCGACAGTAATTTGTTTACCCACCATATGTTTTCTTTCAAGAGAGAAGCCTCTAGTGAAACCTATGGCCCCGAAGTCTACTTTCCATCATATATTTTCATATCTATAAACCAAAAATACCCAAAAATACCTTGTTGTGATTTATTTATATTTACTTTAGTTTGCTCTTTTATATATCTTTTATACCTATCTCTATTAGATCTCACTCTTGTTCGAGACCGTGAATGGATTGACAAACCCTTTTTTGCGTTGAGTGCAAGTGTTTGTTAGTTTGTGCAGGTGCATAGATTGGAGACTTGCTTGTGCTCCTGCTGGATTGATACCTTGGTTCTTAACTGAGGGAAATACTTATCTCTACTTTGCTGCATCACCCTTTCCTCTTCAAGGGAAAAATCAACGCATGCTCAAGAACTAGCAGGGGGTCCCATGCCCCATCGTGGGCCATGCATCGAGCCTGGCCTGCAGGCGGTTGGGCCCCCCGTCGCTTCGCCTTCTCTTCTTCGCCTTTGCCTCTAAGAAAGGGCATGTGCACCAAGGGCCTGGGGGCTACTGTCAGGGCTCTGGGACTAGGGGTACCCAGGCCCGTCTGCCTGTGCCCCATCGCGCGGCATCATCAAAGGGCCCGGTACGGCCCAGCAGCGAGACTTCTCGAGAAAAGCCCTCGCGAGGGCCCCGCCTCACGAGGCAAACTACATCAAGGCCTCCTGAGGGTCTCCCGAGGAGCGGCCTCCCGAGGCTTCTTCCTAAGGGGCGGACATCTCTAGGCTCGCACCCCGCCTCACGAGGCACCTGGTGACATGAGCCGTGACGAACGGAGCCAGGCGGGCACCGGCGGGCGCAGGCAAGGACACTTTCCTCTTTGGTGCTAAGGAGGCAAGGACGTGCGCGTGTTCCCAAGGTAGCCCAAAGCTTTCCCCTTCAGTGAAACAAGACCAGGAAGCTGGCTCTCCAGGGCAGAGGTCATCACCGAGCCCACCTCCACTTCATGGACAGAAGCTTTGCAGGCGAAGAGCACCTTTACTCAGGATAGCTTGTACTCTTGTCCCCTTTCAAAATTGGCCGTTGTGGCATCCCTTCCCGCCTAGAGTTTGCGGGCTGAGGACCAAGGCTAGTATAAATATAGGTTAGTCTCCACCGTAGAGAGAGATCGGATCCTGGCATCCAAGGGAGAGAACGCCGACTCTTGAGCCCTCCCGAGGCAGTTCATCCTTGCACTAGTTCATACTCATCCTCCTCGCAACGCAATCCACCACAAAGCAGGAGTAGGGTCTTACACCACAAGGTGGCCCGAACCTGGGTAAATCATCGTATTCCTCCTTCCTTTCCTTCCCTCTCGCTTGAGCACGTCGGGGCAAAGCCTTCAGGCGGTGAGTAGCGAGTGATAGCCTGGCGAAGCCTTCCGTGCGCACCCCAGAGTTCGAACCTTTCTTGGGATCGCGGAGCCCCGATTCCGACAGATGACATATTTATGAGAGCGATGCCTCTATTGACACTATGACCCCTAGGTCCATTCCCAGTTATTATCAAGTAATCCTACAATTACCTTGTTGTTTTGTTTTCCTTTTTTATTTGTTGTCTACTACTACTACCAGATTTGATACTTGCAACTGGCAAGAACAAGGGGCGTGATGACCCCCTTGCCTTTGTTGGGTGCAAGGATTTACTATGTGTGTGTGTGCAGGTACTGTTCACATTTTCTATGTGGTGTCTCCTTCTGGTTTGATAACCTTGGTTCTTAAACAAGGGAAGTACTATCTTCTACTATCACTGGTGCAACGACGTGCTATACAAATGGTTTTACCCCCTTTCCGCGATAGAGTTTTAAACCGCCGCCTTGCCTATGTGTGCGATAGGGGGGTCCATCCCACATGACCGAGAAATCGTCGGCAATAGGTCCTCCAGTCATACATGCGGGGCATAAAGAGCTCGTGTGCGATCGGGCGAGCCATCACAGATAATTATACAAGCCCAATCATTTCCTTTTGTATGTACATCCCACACAGTGAATCCCAGACAAACGTTTCCTTTGTATATACATCCCACACGGTGAATCCCAGAATAACGTTTCCATTCGTATGTACATCACAAACAATTTTCCGTTCATGTGCGATCAGTGGAGATAACGGAGATGCTTTTGTAGGACAAGCCGTGGGAGATAGTCTTGCCATCCCACATAGTAATTATGGAACAAACGTATGTGTGGCATACCACATCACACATAGTTTTTTGTATAGCCTCATCTGTGATAGGTGTAGCTATCATAGATGATCTACGTCAGTTAACCATTTGCATTTTCTGAGACGCTCTACCTCAAAAAACCACCGTCACGCTTCCCCCCTACCGGTTCACCGACTGTTTCCCCTGCCTAGCGTCGAAGATGCTCCCTGTGCCCTCCTACTTTCACGCCAGGTTCGTCCAACTTGGAGGCAGGGGCCTCCATGGATGGCTCGGGCCCTCCCACCCTCCTATGGTGGTGTCACAGTGGCGGCGCCCCTCTCTGAGCTATGCGTTGGCTTCGGGGCTACGGCTTCAGTTGGCTCCCGGTGGTGCTCCCTGATAACCCATAAGAATAGGGGATCGCGACAGTCTTCGAGGGTAGTATTTCACCCAAATTTATTGATTCAAAGCAAGGGGAACCAAAGAATATTTATGAGGTTTAGCAGTTGAGAGTTGTCAATTCAACCACACCTGGAGAACTAAATATCTGCAGCAAAGTATTTACTAGCATAGTAGCATGAGAGTTTGATAGAAGTGGTAACAGTAGCAATAGTAACAGTGACAGTAACCATAGCAGTTTTATAGTGATTGTAATAGCAACAACAACAGTAGTAACTTACCAAAGATCAATATGAGTGAAGTGTAGGCATTGGATCAACGATGGATATTTGTGTTGGATGACATTCATCATGTAACACCCACAACATAGAGCGATACACAAAAGCTCCTATTCATCAATTCAATGTAGGCATGTATTCCATATATAGTCATACGTGCTTATAAAAAGAACATGCATGACACCTTTTGTCCTACCCTCCCATGGCAGCGGGGTCCATAAGGAAACTCAGGGATATTAAGGCCTACTTTTAATATAGAACCGGAACAAAGCATTAGCACATAGTGAACACATGAACTCCTCGAATTACAGTCATCCCAGAGATGTGACGCCCGGATAATTAAGCTATAGTGAACCTCTGCTAATGATGCCACGTCACTTCGATTACTGTTGCTAATCTCACGTTAGTTCGAAACCGATTTAAATTCAAAGTCAAAATCAAGCAAACAATAAAAGTTTTCAAATATTAAAACTAAAATGTTCTTCATGTGCCAAATAATCCATACCTAATATTGGTAGTGAACCAACATTTTTGCAAATGTCTAAGTGCCCTAAACCACTTTAAAACAGTGGCTAAAACTATAGTTTAAATGCCTTTTTAAATTATGAAGGTTGCAAACTATTTCAAAAGCCTCACAATCTTTTTGTGGCAGTGCCCAATAATTCTTTGAAATTGTTTTGTCCAGTGGCATAATTTTGCAAAGTCATTATTGGCTAAAAAGAAAATGCAAAAGCTGCTGAAAATAAAAAGAAAAACAAAGAAAAGGAAAAAGGAAAAGCAGAGAGAGAGAAAGCCCCTGCCCCACTTGGGCTTCGGCCCACCCAAGCCAGCAGGCCCAGCAGGCCGGCCCACTCCCCCCTCACCGGTCGCTCCCTCCCCTTCCTGTTCCTCTGCTCCGTGTCGCTACAGGGGCGAGGTCGACCCCGACCACCTCGCCGGCCTCGCCGGGAGAGGATAAGGGTGACGCCTCGGGCTCCCCTCGTCTCCCCTCACCCACTTGCCCTCTCCACTTGCCCCCTTCCTCTCTCTCTCTCGCCAACGTGCTCGCCTTCCTCTCCCCCGGTTCCCCATCCATGCCCGAGCGTGGTCGCCGCCGTCCTCGTCGTTGTCGCGGCCACCGGCGGCCCCGCGCCCGCTGACCCTATCGGTGAGCTCCGCCGGGGTCGACTCCTTCGACTGATGGCCTCAGCTGGAGCTCGGAGGCGCTGCAGCATTGGATCCCCCTCGTCCCCATCTCCGGCTGCCGTCGATCTTCTTCGTCTCCGACGCCGCCCCTGCAGCTCCTAAACCGCCACCGAGCCTCCTTGTGCTCCGCGGTGAGCTCTCCTTCCTCCCCGCTCTCTTCTCCTCGCCCCAACGTGCCCGTAGTTGCCGTCTCGTACGTGCCCGAGCCCATCACCGCGGGAGCTCATCGCCGACGAGCTTCCGGTGACCAAATGGTCCCGGGCCAGTGCCGGTTACACTCACCGCGCCCCGTAGATCCTCCCGAGCACCTCCATTTGCTCGCTAGCTCGTCGTAGCCCCGTTTTCCTCGAGCTCCCATACGCGCCGCCGCTTTCGCTCATCGCCGACGCCGAATCCGGCCAAGCCCGGCCGTGCCACCACCACCAAACGATGCGGCGTCGAGTGGCCGTTCGAACGGGCCTAGCCGCGCTCTTCCCCGTGCCCTGTAGTCCTTTCCGGAGGAACCCCGTGGTCGCACCGCCGTGTTTCGGGTCGCCGGAGTCACTCCGGCGCCGGCCGCCGACGTGGCTAGCCTGGGGCCACCCCCGAGCCACTGCCGGTGGGCCCCACGGCCCCCAGATGACTGGGTTGACCCAGTCAACTGCTGACTGGGCACCCGTGGGCCACTGACGTGTGGGTCCCGCGCGTAACTAATCTAATTTGAAATTAAAAGTTTAATTAGTAATTATATTAGTCTAATGTCTCACTGACATATGGGGCCCACACCCCTAATTAGTTTAGTTAGATTAGTTAATTCAGTGTTATAGCCACTCTCACTGATCAGTGGGTCCCGTTGGACCCACAAGCCAGGTTTGACCTGGTCAGCTGACCAGCTGGCTGCTGACGTCATAATTCCATTTCTGTTAATTTAGATAATTTCAGAAAATGTTTAAAACTTACATAAATCCTATAAAATAAACCGTAGCTCGGATGAAAATGTTTTCTATATGAAAATTACTTAGAAAAATCCAACGAGTCCGAATATGAGGTTCGTTCATCTGTCACATGCCTCTAGCATGCTGAACTTGGAATATTTCCCCTCCGGTCATCTGTCTGACACAGGTCCGGAACCGGGAATACATTCCCGGTTGAATTCCCCCTTCACCTTATCGTGTAGCCATACGTTAGGTCACACCTGGCACATCATATTGCCATGTTATACTTTGTGATGCCTTGTTTGCTCTATATTTATTATTTCTTCCCCCTCTTCTCTCCGGTTGACCCGGAGACCGATGTTGCCCCTCCGATCGACTACGTCGACGACGACCCCTCCTTGCCCGAGCAACCAGGCAAGCCCCCCCCCTTGATCACTAGATATTGCCTATTCTTCTCTATACTGCTTGCATTAGAGTAGTGTAGCATGTTACTGCTTTCGGTTAATCCTATTCTGCTGCATAGCCTGTCATTGTTGCTACAGTTGTTACCCTTACCTGCTATCCTAATGCTTAGTATAGGATGCTAGTGTTCCATCAGTGGCCCTACTCTCTTGTCCGTCTGCCATGCTATACTATTGGGCCGTGATCACTAGGGAGGTGATCACGGGTATATACTATATACTTTATATACATGACACATGTGGTGACTAAAGTCGGGTCGGCTCGTTGAGTACCCGCAAGTGATTCTGATGAGGGGGCTGAAAGGACAGGTGGCTCCATCCCGGTAGAGGTGGGCCTGGGTTCCTGACGGCCCCCGACTGTTACTTTATGGCGGAGCGACAGGGCAGGTTGAGACCACCTAGGAGAGAGGTGGGCCTGGCCCTGGTCGGCGTTCGCGGATACTTAACACGCTTAACGAGATCTTGGTATTTGATCTGAGTCTGGCCATTTGGTCTATACACACTAACCAACTACGCGGGAACAGTTATGGGCACTCGACGTCGTGGTATCAGCCGAAGCTCTTTTTGACGTCAGCGACGGAGCGGCGCGCGCCGGATTGGACTGGAACGCCTGCTAGGCTAGGTCTGCTTCCGGCCGCGTACGCAACTTGCAAGTGTGCAATGGGCGATGGGCCTAAACCCCTGCACGCATAGGATTTTGACCGGCGTGTTGACCTCTCTGTTGAGCCTAGGTGGGGCTGCGACGTGTTGATCTTCCGCGGCCGGGCATGACCCAGAAAAGTGTGTCCGGCCAAATGGGATCGAGCGTGTTGGGTTATGTGGTGCACCCCTGCAGGGAAGTTTATCTATTCGAATAGCCATGTCCTCGGTAAAAGGACGACCCGGAGTTGTACCTTGGCCTTATGACAACTAGAACCGGATACTTAATAAAATACACCCTTCCAAGTGCCAGATATAACCCGGTGATCGCTCTCTAACAGGGCGACGAGGAGGGGATCACCGGGTAGGATTATGCTATGCGATGCTACTTGGTGAACTTACCATCTACTCTCTCCTACATGCTGCAAGATGGAGGTGGCCAGAAGCGTAGTCTTCGACAGGATTAGCTATCCCCCACTTATTCTGGCATTCTGCAGTTCAGTCCACCGATATGGCCCTTTACACATATACCCATGCATATGTAGTGTAGCTCCTTGCTTGCGAGTACTTTGGATGAGTACTCACAGTTGCTTTTCTCCCTCTTTTCCCCCTTTCCTTTCTACCTGGTTCTCGCAACCAGATGCTGGAGCCCAGGAGCCAGACGCCACCGTCGACGATGACTCCTACTACACCGGAGGTGCCTACTACTACGTGCAGCCCGCTGACGACGATCAGGAGTAGTTAGGATGATCCCAGGCAGGAGGGCTGCGCCTCTTCCGATCGGTATCCCAGTTTGTGCTAGCCTTCTTAAGGCAAACTTGCTTAACTTATGTCTGTACTCAGATATTTTTGCTTCCGCTGACTCGTCTATGATCGAGCACTTGTATTCAAGCCCTCGAGGCCCCTGGCTTGTATTATGATGCTTGTATGACTTATTTATGTTTTAGAGTTGTGTTGTGATATCTTCCCGTGAGTCCCTGATCTTGATCGTACACATTTGCGTGCATGATTAGTGTACGGTCAAATCGGGGGCGTCACAAGTTGGTATCAGAGCCGACTGCCTGTAGGAATCCCCCTTTCCAACTCCTTGGCCGAAGTCGAGTCTAGTCATTGAAAAACTTTTAATAACATGACTGTGTGGCTTACGGGCCCACGTCGCCATTAGTTGGTATTAGGATCTTTTACTCCTTGTCTATACTCTGGGACTCTGATCTCTCCTCTATTCGGGTTAAATGAATTTTGCTAATTCTAACATTAGGATCTCGTTATCACTTTCACCCGGAGAGCACCTTATTACTGATGATCGTCTGCTGCACGTGGGGACCCTGAAGACACTCTCCGCTGTTAACCCGAGAAACTTGTGTTCATCGCTTTTGCAATTCCCTTCCATCGATAAACTCCTATGGATAACCACGTATACTCGCCATTCATACAATGTTTCCCAGTTGATCTTGTTATTACAAGATACCCAGAAATTCTCTCTGTTGTTCCGAGAATCCTCTGAGCTTACTGTCTTGCTATTCTTTGTCACCTGAATAACCCTACGGATAATTCTCGCACTTACCGAGTATCCGCTCATCCCCAGTTGATTCAAGTATTTCACAAAAGTGTTCAAAATACCATTCGATCTTCCGAAAATCCTTAGGAGCCTTTTTGCTCTTGAAATTCTTGCTTACTTGCATTATGATTAATCTTAAGTCTCGTAATCTTATTGGCATCTCTTGTCATTTTCATTTTGAGTCCGTTGATTCAATTTGTTGCGAATGCTCGCAATCCTCAATCAGAGCCTAGAATTCATCCTTCCGGCTCAGACGTCATTTGAAACGTGAACTGGTTATCGACCAATCAAATTGCCGTCGATTGTACCCCTATGTCTATTCAACTTAACCATTCTTAATCAGACCATTGGCTTCTGATCCCTTGATTTAGAAATGATAATTCCTTTGCATTTGAGCTTTGAATTACTCAGTTGTTTTTATAGTCCGATGCCCTTTCGTTCCTTCTTCCTCTGATAGACTACCGATACTCGCATCAGCTCCGTTGTAGACCATAAGACCCCTTGTTGGGTTATTATCCGACAGTGTCCTTCATTTCAATAACCTTGTGATCATTTCCATGGATATATAATGCCTTTGGTAATTTGTATCCTCTGCTTGATAACCATACTCTACTTTTGAGCTGGTGATTTTACTATCGAAGTTTGAGGTATATGTTTCTAAGATGCCCCGCTGGATTGAACCTATACATTCCCTAAAAACCGTATGAACCCGAAGGTTTTCACAAGCCATACCCTTCTGGTATTTTACCAGATAATTTTCTACCATACAACTTCATCGAATGCGAGAAGTGAATGAAAGGTTATGCATTGGAGAAGTGGGAGTCGACCTTGAACTTTGTGTTCATGCCCATGGACACGATGTAGATCTTATCATTAAAGCTTCTCTTAAATTAATTATTCCCTGGGTATAGGTTCATCTTATATCTGGGATCTGGCCTTTTTCAATCGTGGTTCTGACCATGTTCTCCTTTAAATACCATTTCTCGTGCAAGTTTAAGCACTTGTCCTCTGCAGAGCAATACCCTCATCCAACCTCTACTTTGGTCTGTCGTCGAGTATTACCCCCCTGATATCTCGAGAATGCCAAGGAACTACTTAACTTCTTATGAGTTTTTCGTCAACTAATATTCTTGCCGATTCCATTTTTTCAACGGGTTCTGAGTTGTTAGAACCCCTCATGGACACCGATAAGTGAATCAATTCCGCACTCCGATTCAATAACTCTAAGTAATTTTTCTTGCTTACGAGTTTAATAATCCTTCAAGTCATTCCTAGCCTGATCGGCTATGTCATTATCGTGCCGATTTTAACTATGCTACCTGGTCCTTCCCAGCGCACAAATTTTGAGAGTGAGCTAATCTTGCGTTGATCTTCCTCGTCATATCACTTCTCCTTGAACAGTAAACTTGATTTCGAGTTTGTGTCCTACCCGTGGTTCCAATAACCTTTCGCTTTCATCATTCCTTTGACTTGATGTCATCGTCGATCAATTACATCTTCTTGAAAACCTCTCGACAAATTTGTCGTGATCATTGTCAACAGTTTGACTTTTTCCAAGTTGTGTGTCGAAATTCAGGATGAGAAATACCATCCTTGCCCCTCGATGAATTGTGTTATCATCGACAACATTCTTGCCTCCCCCCAACACAAGCTTGTTCATATTTTTTTGTTGTATCTTGATTTCCTTGCTATCTAGCTTATGATATGTTCTACCTTGGAGTATTACCATCTTTTATGTCAAGAATGTCGTGAGCATTACTCCACCTCTTAAGAATTCTTGGTACAGTGATACTTCTCACCATCACCATTCTTTCTTGGTCCCCGTGTTGTTTCTAAACGAAATACCGACAAATGGTCTGTGATGTGTAAATTCTAAACTTCTAGAAACCCTATTGCTTTGAAGTTATTGGTCTATAGTTTCATTCTACGTCTATGGCTTAATGAATCATCATTCGAACATTGATCGTGCTACCTAGCCCATATTTCAGGTGCACATTTCAACCAATGTTTAACTATGTATGTTTTCCTCGAGCATACATCATTAAGTCATTCGATCTAGCTAATGTAATCTCCTTGGTCACATAGTTGTGGAAATCCATCTTTTGGAAATCTCAATGGATTGTCGCTGAGTCAATCAGTCACCTCCTCACCTCTCCTTGATTTAATGATGAACCCTAGTTCGGAACTCGCTTCCATAGTTCATCTCCCGAGAATCTTCGATGTCGTTTCGACAATTTGTGTTGCACCTTTCTTCTCACGCATCCTGAGTCTGAGTTATCCTGACACCAATCAGATCTGAATCTCAGTCAGATATGATGGTTGGAACATATTTCCAAGAGTTATAACATTGGTCTGTTCATGACCCGGTAAGGTGATGTCATGCCTAACACACCTGGCCGGAGGACCTATTGTTATAAGTTTTCCTTTTTAGCAAGGTTAGCTATTCTTCCATGAGGAAATTGTAAGACTTACTCTATAAGTTGTTCCTAATGGATCCTTTGTGTATCCATAGCCTGATCTTACCTAATGACCATGTCAATGCTATCTCGAAGCATGTCTGTGGTAATCCGATCTTCAATAAAAACATTTGAAGCACAATGCTAAGTTTTCGTTATCAATTATTCAAACACCGTTGTTTGAGTAATGTCATGAACTTTCTCTTCCCTAACCTAAATGGTTCTCTTCTAACCCTTGTCCTTGGGAAGGATATACCCCTGAAATATGTGTTTAAACACATTTTCCTTTCCATTGTTCTGTTTAATCTGATAATCATATTTTCCTTTCCATTGGTTGGTTTAACGTTTCTGGTGATCATTATGATCTAAGCAGTATTAATTCCCTGCTTGTGCAAACACCTCGGTGTACAACTCTGTCAGTAAGACCCTGTTACTATTGTTGGTGACATTCTGGTAACCACCGATGGACGAGAACCTTGCCTATTGGTCCGCCTCGTTCAACGAGCAGGAAAATGGTTCTCTTTGTCCCTCGCCCTTGGTACCAACGTTGTTGCCAACATAACTGACAGGCTACCCTCTGACATGTCTTGCTATCATGACCGTGTAAGATGCCAACGGCCTTCCTACTTTTAACCACATGGTGGGCCCATAACCCATAGTTCCACAGGATCGAAACCTGACTCTCCTGTACCCCCATGTTTCCAAAGTTATTCCTCGCGCTTGATTTCGTATATAATTCATGGGTCATCTTCCTAGTAATATACTTTGGTATCAGACGCAATACTTATTCTCGTTGCTCTGAACCCCTTTTCACACTTCGTTTCAGGCAACGAACGATTGCATGCCCGCTCGAAACTTCTCATGCTACCTTCATACTTTGCTCTCGATATTTTCTTAAGTTTCAATTCGAGAGTTACTTTCCACCACCTTCCCCGATGTTATCTACCAGATATTCTACCTTGCAGAGGTCCATTCTTCCGCTATGCCCCTTATTCTTTCTTAAGTATGACAGAGATCCCGAAGAAAGGACGACAACTTCATCATGATGACCTGAAGCAGAGAAATAAAGACGTCAATGTAATGGATCGACCTTTTCCAGAAGAGCAACCAAGGCCGAGAAGATCCGTTAGAATTTCGTAACTAGACCTCCCCCCCTTCTCTACCTCTTAAATCTCGGGACGAGATTTCTTGTAGTGGAGGAGAATTGTGACGCCCGGATAATTAAGCTACAGTGAACCTCTGCTAATGATGCCACGTCACTTCGATTACTGTTCCTAATCTCACGTTAGTTCGAAACCGATTTAAATTCAAAGTCAAAATCAAGCAAACAAAAAGTTTTCAAATATTAAAACTAAAATGTTCTTCATGTGCCAAATAATCCATACCTAATATTGGTAGTGAACCAACATTTTTGAAAATGTCTAAGTGCCCTAAACCACTTTAAAACAATGGCTAAAACTATAGTTTAAATGCCTTTTTAAATTATGAAGGTTGCAAACTATTTCAAAAGCCTCACAATCTTTTTGTGGCAGTGCCCAATAATTCTTTGAAATTGTTTTGGCCAGTGGCATAATTTTGCAAACTCATTATTGGCTAAAAAAATGCAAAAGCTGCTGAAAATAAAAAGAAAAACAAAGAAAAGGAAAAAGGAAAAGCAGAGAGAGAGAAAGCCCCTGCCCCACCCGAGCCAGCTGGCCCAGCAGGCCGGCCCACTCCCCCCTCACCGGTCGCTCCCTCCCCTTCCTGTTCCTCTGCTCCGTGTCGCTACAGGGGCGAGGTCGACCCCGACCACCTCGCCGGCCTCGCCGGGAGAGGATAAGGGCGACGCCTCGGGCTCCCCTCGTCTCCCCTCACCCACTTGCCCTCTCCACTTGCCCCCTTCCTCTCTCTCTCTCTCTCGCCCACGCGCTCGCCTTCCTCTCCCTCGGTTCCCCATCCACGCCCGAGCGTGGTCGCCGCCGTCCACGTCGTTGTCGCGGCCACCGGCGGCCCCGCGCCTGCTGACCCTGTCGGTGAGCTCCGCCGGGGTCGACTCCTTCGACTGATGGCCTCAGCTGGAGCTCGGAGGCGCTGCAGCATTGGATCCCCTTCGTCCCCATCTCCGGCTGCCGTCGATCTTCTTCGTCTCCGGCGCCGCCCCTGCAGCTCCTAAACCGCCACCGAGCCTCCTTGTGCTCCGCGGTGAGCTCTCCTTCCTCCCCGCTCTCTTCTCCTCGCCCCAACGTGCCCGTAGTTGCCGTCTCATACGTGCTCGAGCCCATCACCGCGGGAGCTCATCGCCGACGAGCTTCCGGTGACCAAATGGTCCCGGGCCAGTGCCGGTTACACTCACTGCGCCCCGTAGATCCTCCCCAGCACCTCCATTTGCTCGCTAGCTCGCCGTAGCCCCGTTTTCCTCGAGCTCCCGTACGCGCCACCGCTTTTGCTCATCGCCGGCGCCGAATCCGGCCAAGCCCGGCCGTGCCACCACCACCAAACGACGCGACGTCGAGTGGCCGTTCGAACGGGCCTAGCCGCGCTCTTCCCCGTGCCCTGTAGTCCTTTCCCGACGAACCCCGTGGTCGCGCCGCCGTGTTTCGGGTCGCATGAGTCACTTCGGCGCCGGCCGCCGACGTGGCTAGCCTGGGGCCACCCCCGAGCCACTGCCAGTGGGCTCCACAGCCCCCAGATGACTGGGTTGACCCAGTCAAGTGCTGACTGGGCACCCGTGGGCCACTGACGTGTGGGTCCCGCACGTAACTAATCTAATTTGAAATTAAAAGTTTAATTAGTAACTATATTAGTCTAATGTCTCACTGACATATGGGGCCCACACCCCTAATTAGTTTAGTTAGATTAGTTAATTCACTGTTATAGCCACTCTCA
The DNA here is from genome assembly GCF_018294505.1 of Triticum aestivum. Lineage (NCBI taxonomy): Eukaryota > Viridiplantae > Streptophyta > Magnoliopsida > Poales > Poaceae > Triticum > Triticum aestivum. The sequence continues at coordinate 418,701,973 of NC_057802.1, read as the reverse complement.
CTGACCAGTGGGTCCCGCTGGACCCACAGGCTAGGTTTGACCTGGTCAGCTGACCAGCTGGCTGCTGACGTCATCCTCTAGTCATACTGACGTCATAATTCCATTTCTGTTAATTTAGATAATTTCAGAAAATATTTAAAACTTAGAAAAATCCTATAAAATAAACCGTAGCTCGGATGAAAATGTTTTCTATATGAAAATTACTCAGAAAAATCCAACGAATCCGAATATGCGGTCCGTTCATCTGTCACATGCCTCTAGCATGTTGAACTTGGAATATTTCCCCTCCGGTCATCTGTCTGACACAGGTCCGGAACCGGGAATACATTCCCGGTTGAATTCCCCCTTCACCTTATCGTGTAGACATACGTTATGTCACACCCGGCACATCATATTGCCATGTTATACTTTGTGATGCCTTGTTTGCTCTATATTTATTATTTCTTCCCCCTCTTCTCTCCGGTAGACCCCGAGACCGATGTTGCCCCTGTGATCGACTACGTCGACGACGACCCCTCCTTGCCCGAGCAACCAGGCAAGCCC
>NC_057802.1:418678747-418701187 GCF_018294505.1 Triticum aestivum | reverse complement strand
TAGAGTAGTGTAGCATGATACTGCTTTCGGTTAATCCTATTCTGCTACATAGCCTGTCATTTTTGCTACAGTTGTTACCCTTACCTGCTATCCTAATGCTTAGTATTGGATGCTAGTGTTCCATCAGTGGCCCTACTCTCTTGTCTGTCTGCCATGCTATACTATCGGGCCATGATAACTAGGGAGGTGATCACCGGTATATACTATATACTTTATATACATGACACATGTGGTGACTAAAGTCGGGTCGGCTCGTTGAGTACCCGCAAGTGATTCATATGAGGGGGCTGAAAGGACAGGTGGCTCCATCCCGGTAGAGGTGGGCCTGGGTTCCTGACGGCCCCCGACTGTTACTTTATGGCGGAGCGACAGGGCAGGTTGAGACCACCTAGGAGAGAGGTGGGCCTGGCCCTGGTCGGCGTTCGCGGATACTTAACACGCTTAACGAGATCTTGGTATTTGATCTGAGTCTGGCCATTTGGTCTATACGCACTAACCAACTACACGGGAACAGTTATGGGCACTTGACGTCGTGGTATCAGCTGAAGCTCTTTTTGACGTCAGCGACGGAGCGGCGCGCGCCGAATTGGACTGGAATGCCTGCTAGGCTAGGTCTGCTTCCGGCCGCGTACGCAACGTGCAGGTGTGCAATGGGCGATGGGCCCAGACCCCTGCGTGCATAGGATTTAGACCGGCGTGTTGACCTCTCTGTTGAGCCTAGGTGGGGCTACGACGTGTTGATCTTTCGCGGCCGGGCATGACCCAGAAAAGTGTGTCCGGCCAAATGGGATCGAGCGTGTTGGGTTATGTGGTGCACCCCTGCAGGGAAGTTTATCTATTCGAATAGCCGTGTCCCTCGGTAAAAGGACGACCCGGAGTTGTACCTTGACCTTATGACAACTAGAACCGGATACTTAATAAAATACACCCTTCCAAGTGCCAGATATAACCCGGTGATCGCTCTCTAACAGGGCGACGAGGAGGGGATCGCCGGGTAGGATTATGCTATGCGATGCTACTTGGTGAACTTACCATCTACTCTCTCCTACATGCTGCAAGATGGAGGTGGCCAGAAGCGTAGTCTTCGACAGGATTAGCTATCCCCCACTTATTCTGGCATTCTGCAGTTTAGTCCACCGATATGGCCCTTTACACATATACCCATGCATATGTAGTGTAGCTCCTTGCTTGCGAGTACTTTGGATGAGTACTCACGGTTGCTTTTCTCCCTCTTTTCCCCCTTTCCTTTCTACCTGGTTGTCGCAACCAGATGCTGGAGCCCAGGAGCCAGACGCCACCGTCGACGACGACTCCTACTACACCGGAGGTGCCTACTACTACGTGCAGCCCGCTGACGATGACCAGGAGTAGTTAGGAGGATCCCAGGCAGGAGGCCTGCGCCTCTTCCGATCGGTATCCCAGTTTGTGCTAGCCTTCTTAAGGCAAACTTGCTTAACTTATGTCTGTACTCAGATATTGTTGCTTCCACTGACTCGTCTATGATCGAGCACTTGTATTCGAGCCCTCGAGGCCCCTGGCTTGTATTATGATGCTTGTATGACTTATTTATGTTTTAGAGTTGTGTTGTGATATCTTCCCGTGAGTCCCTGATCTTGATTGTACACATTTGCGTGCATGATTAGTGTACGGTCAAGTCGGGGGCGTCACAAGAGAGTATCCCAGCTATTGTCACTTTGGGGTCTACGGATCAGAACAATAACAATTGCATATAACTAGCAAATAGGATCAAGAACTCAAATATATTCATGAAATAATAGAGGGTTCAGAACTGAAAGCATGGCATTCGGGCCCTAATGACAAGCATTAAGCATAGCAGAAGTCATAGCAACATCAATCTCAGAACATAGTACATACTAGGGATAAAGCCCTAACAAATCGACTCGATTACATAATAAATATCATCCAACTCCATCACCATCCAGCAAGCCTACAAAGGAATTATTCACTCTCGGCAGTGAGCATCATGAAGTTGTTGATGAAGAAGGGTCGATGATGATGATTGTAAGTGCACCTAGTGCCCCTTAATGATTTTGGTGTATTGAAGACTTATAGGTTAAGGGACTAATGTGTTTGTGAGTATACACAGGTTCTATAAGTCAATGAGGAGTTTGATATTTACGATGAAAGTCGACCCCTAAAAATGATTGTCTTCAGTTGAAGATTTTGGTTTTCTTGAAGACTTTGAAAGTGAGGAAATTGGTGTGACCTTGAAGACTTTGATATTGATGCGAGGATTATGAAGCGTGAAGACTTTTGTTTTCGTAGTTTCTTTTTCTCTTTCTTGAGTCATAGGAAACACAATATTGTTAAAGGGGGTCGAGGTAAAACTAAGGAAACACTCTCCAAGTGATGCTCATCTCAAAATCCTACACATACCCAATCCTTTCGAGTGAAGCCATTGGAAATCTCATACAGTTCTGTCAATTTCTTCAGTGACAGAGACGAAGATCTTCTGTTCACTGAGGAATTTGTTCTGACTGAGGAGTTAGGAATTCGCCAGTGCAGATTGCCTACAAGTGAGGAACATGATAGCCCTGAGGAATTTGAGAGCTCAAATTTCCAATCGTTGCTGTGCTATGCGCCAATTGTCCCAAAATATCTTATCCACCTAACGGTCATATCATCGAAAGGCATTTATGTCTTATAATGTCGGGCTGCTCCCTAGGCTATAAATAGCCGCCCCCTACAACCACTAGTTGGTTGGCTGCTCCGAGAGAAACTGACACTTGTCATTGAGAGCATCCCATCCGCTCAGGACTTTGAGCGAAAATCATCAGTGAGAAAAAACCCCAAACCCAAACACCTACAACCCAAAGTGATTAAGCATCACTGACGAGATTGTTCCTATGTGGAACCGATGCTTGTTACCTTTGAGGACTGTGCATCCTCTAGACGGTTAGGTGTCATGGTCTAGAGCATCCAAGAGGAATTGTGGATTGCCGAGTGACCGAGTCTGTGAAGGTTTGGAAGTCACCTGAAGACTTACCACGAGTGATTGGGTGAGGTCTGTGTAACCTTAGCTCAAGGAGAATACGTTGAGCATTGTGTGTCCGGGACTATGGGTCCTCAGGTTTAAATACCTAGCCGCTCCAACCAGACGTACGACTGTCATAGCAGTTGGAACTCGTCTACCAAATCATTGTCTTCACCAAGCTACTGGTTCTATTTCCTCAACCCTTTCATTTCCTCATTCATGTGTTGATGAACTTGACTCTTACTATTTGAAAACATTGACTGAAGACTTTCTCAATTTCCTCAATCCTAATTCTTCAGTCATCTTGTGTTCTGCCTGCTTATCCTGTTTACACGCTACCTGTGCTCTATGTATGTGTCACTTCGTCATTATGACTATGCTACAGCTTTGTTATGCATGCACCTGAGTACTTATTCCGCTGCTTGTAGTTCGTTACTTAGGAAATTCCTCAAGTTGAATTTCCTCAGTGATGAATTTGTAAAAATCGCCTATTCACCCCCCTCTAGTCAATATAACGCCCTTTCAATTGCTATCAGAGCGAGGTACTCCCTTGTTCTGTGTGATTTTGGTTTAACCACCTGGAGTTTTAGTTATGTCGACCGCAGGTATGAAGAAAGTAACATGCCCCATCTTTGACGGTCATGACTATCCCCAGTGGAAGGCCATGATGAGGAAGCGCCTCATGGCGATGAACAGCAAGCTGTGGACCGTCACTGAGATTGGACTTACCGATCTATGCAAGATGGCGCATGCTGGTGATCTTCGCAAATACACTCGGCTGGACACCATGGCGAAGGATATCATCTGCTCCCGCCTATCCAGAAATCAGTTCAGGCTCATTATGCATCTCTGCAATGTGAAGCTTATCTGGACCGAATCTATGACGTCTATGAAGGTCATCGAACTCGTCATGACCCCTGGTTTGATGAGTTCAGGGAATCACTCAAAACGATGACTTTCGAACTTGAACCATCATCTTCAGCACCATGCCTCATGGCAAAAGGTGCAAAGGTAGCTGAATATTCCTCATCTGAATCTAGTGATGATGAATCTGATGATGATTTCGGACCTAGCTATTCCAAGCTTGCTACTATTGCCACTAAACAACAAAAAGCTTTGGGAAGGGTTCAAAATTTGCTAGACAAAAGCGATGACCTGTTGGGTGAGGAAATGGATCGAGTTCAAACTCTGACGGATGATCTTAAAAGTCTTCAGTCTAAGTTTGATAACCTTCAGAGTCATCAGCCGATCATGAGAAGCTTTCTTATGAATTTCTTCAAAGAAAGCAAGATCTTGAAAAGCTAAGGGTGAGCTATGAAGATCTTTAGAAGGAAAATGATTCATTGCTTGCTCAACAGTTCCGTTCCGCTCAGGATGAATTCATTCCACCATGTTTGAAATGCATTGAACGTGAATCTGCTAATTCTTCACCTGAAAGTTCAAATGCTTCTATTGCTGCAAATTCTTCAACTGTATCTGTGGTCACAAATTCCTCATCTGAGGATATCACAAGTATCACTGACAATGCAGGGTTGAAGTAATTGTATGTGATAGGCATGTACAAAAGCCTCAAAGGGCATCAGACTCTTTGTGATGTGCTTAAAAAGTAGATCCTCAACAGAAACCCTAGGAAAGAGGGTATTGCCTTTGAGAGGAAACTCAATGTTGATGGGACCTACTGGAAACCTGAGTAGTATCCCAAAACCTCATGGGTTGCTGCGGAAGGACCTCTCGTAGATCCATCCACTGTATCTGGCTTTACATGTGAATCTTCATGTTCATCTGATGAGTCATTTGACTCCAACTATAAACTATTCAAAAATCAGAATGGTGAAGTATTTGCTAGATATGTTGGAACTAACTGCAGGAATGGTCCTCCTATGTCAAAAATCTGGGTTCCCAAAAGGTGTCTTGAAAGTCTTCAGGTGAATGTCCTCATGACACCACCTGTGAAGACTAGGAACCCCAGATCAAATTCTTCATATATATGGATCAAAGTCTTCATATGGATCCAAATCCTCATATGATCATTATCGTACTAATGCTTCTGTTTCGCAGGGAAAGCATAAGAGCTATGAATATGTGCATTATTCTTCAAATCATTGTGTTCATAAGTCCTCGAAGAATTTCTCTGCTTATTCATATGCATACTCTAACCCCTCCTCTGTGAAACGAAGTGCACTAGCTTCTATGCCACCTTTCTCTTATGGAGCTCACAGAATGATGAACTCTTTGCCACCCCTCCAGATGTGGGTGGTGAAGAAAAAGAACTAATCTCTTATGCAGGGTCAGGTCTCCAGACGAACTTCAATGTCTGAAGAATTTGCTGGAGACCTGAATATGCTTGAAAGGACGCAACCGAATCATGAAGAAATGAATTACTCATTTCTCACGTCCTTATAGTGCTATTTCTGTTGTACTGCTTGATGAAATTCTATCTGATGAATTTGATGTCATATTCTTTACTGATGAAGTATATGAGTTCGTCAGATGCACTAATTCATCTGCAGGATGATCAACCCAAAGCTACTGAGTGGGTCCTCGATAGTGGATGTACAAATCACATGACCGGTGACAAGAACTTATTGATGGACACTGCTTTATCTCCATCGCATCTAAAGCATATCACCTATGCCGACAAAGGCAAAAGCAAGGTATTGGGTCTAGGTAGGGTTGCTATCTCAAAGGATCGACACATGGACAAAGTCGTGCTCGTCGAGTTCTTAGGATTCAACCTCATGTCTGTCTCAATGCTTTGTGATCTTGATATGGTTGTCGTCTTTGGCAAATATTGTTGCATTGTGCTCATGGAATCAGACAATTCCAAAGTCTCCAAAGGCTTTAGGAGAGGAGACTTGTATATTGTTGATTTCTCTGCAGGACCACAGCCTGCCACATGTCTACTTGCAAAAGCTTCAGAAGGCTGGTTATGGCATCGACAACTAGGTCATGCTGGCATGAGGAACTTACACACACTCGCAAGCAAGAAGCGTGTCATTGGCATCGAGGGTGTCAAATTCCTCAAAGACCACCTGTGTTGAGCTTGTGAGGCTGGAAAGATGACCAAGTCCAAGCATCCCTCGAAGACTATCATGACTATCACTCGTCCTTTTGAATTGCTTCATATGGATCTCTTTGGCCCTACTCATTATGCCACACTAACAAATGCAGCATCTCTATATGGCTTTGTTATTGTTGGTGACTATTCTCGTTACACATGGGTGCATATCATCACTTACAAAACTGAAGTGCGGTAAGTCTTCAAACGATTTTCCTCAAGGGCCTCAGCGAATTTCGGTGTGAAGATCAAGCACATTAGGAGTGACAATGGGACCGAGTTCAAGAATACTGGTCTTGATGACTATCTTGATCAACTTGGTATTACTCAGGAGTTATCTACCCCTTATACTCCTCAGCAGAATGGCATCGTGGGGTGCAAGAACAGGACTCTCGTTGAGATGGCTCGCACTATGCTTGATGAATACAAGACGCCTCATCACTTTTGGCCTGAGGCTATTGATACTGCATGCCACATCATCAATAGGCACTACTGCAGGATGCTGCTAACGCAACACTACGATCAGAGACCCTTCGAGAAACTGTGTGCGATGCAATAATCGCAAACGGTGCTGTATGAAAACTGTCAGAAATATATAGAATGTTTGCGATGACGGATGCATCAAACACGGTTCAGGTTTTAGTTGCGTGTGCGATGAAGGGCATACGGTTTAGTTCAATTAACTGTTTGCGATGAGGAGGAACAAAAGAAACGGGCAGCAAGATGAAGGCGTGTGCGATACACAGCATACGGTTCACTCGGATGAACTGTTTGTGATTAGGCAACACAAAAGAAACGGGAAGCCAGATGAAGGTGTGTGCGATATACAGCATACGGTTCACTCGGATGAACTGCTTGTGATTAGGCAACACAAAAGAAACGGTCAGCCAGATCAAGGTGTGTGTGATATACGCATGCGGTTCACTCGGCCCTTGTCATCAGTGTGTGACCTCTGTGGCAACCGTTCGCTCCCCAGGCGCCTCTTCATGTACCGTGGCAACCGCCCACCGCCTCTTCGCCTTTCCCTCTCAATTTGGAACTGCTGTCGCACGCTCTTCCTCCCTCCATTTGCCTTCACCCTTCCTTCTGCCATTGTTCGATCATCTTCTCCATGGAGGGAACAGGCCGGAAACGACCCCGTTATTCTTGCCCCGATCTGAAAGATGACCTGGTGGAGGAACTCATTGATCGGTGCGACATCATCACCTCGGCTAGCATGGCAGGTTCATTCAAGACCATTCTCGACTCAACTAATAACACCATTACAAGGAACCCAAGGATCCAGGAGCAGTTTGATCTCCCCTATCTTCTTCGCCGTGACCCTGCTGACTGGCGCGGGGACGAGGGAAGCCTCGCCTTGTGCAAGTTGATGCCACTTGATAATGATATGTATGATGTTAAGATGCCATCGCTTGAGGGCAAGGCTTGGGCAGGCGCAAATGGAGATTGGGTTGTTTATATTGGGTACAACTACGACTGGGAACTTGTGAATGTGTACACTCGTCACCGGGTTCCACTTCCAAAAATCTAAGAAGACTGCCCAGAGGTTGAGTACACTGGTATTCTACGTGAGTTCAAATACGATCATGGTGACTGTCGTCTACGGAAGATAGCAATTTGTCGAGTTCCCAACTGCTATTGGGATTACAACTATGAAGTTGTTGCTATCTTCGACAAGCTTGTTGCCTTACTTCCATGCCTCGATGGATATTGCTCAAAAATCAATTTCTGTACATGGATGAGTACTGTGATGCAATTCAATACGAGGGTCTTGTGTTTGCTGCCACCACTCGTGGCACTGTTTTTGCATGGAATCATCATGCTTTCGGTACGTTTGTCTTCGACCATAATTATAATTGTTTCATCCACATGCATGCGGGTTAGCTAGTTTCCCTTTACTAATTAATTAACCTTCTTGTGTTTCCAAGGTCCTGTGAACATTCCACCACCTATACTTGAATTTTTTTTATAACAAAGGGGGAGATGACGATGCTGATGATCATGAGCATGAGGACGAGCTGGACCCATATACTCAGTGGTGCCTGGCAACTTATTCCGATGGATCACCTCTTCTTGTCTGTATACAGGGCACTGCTGATGTTACTAAGGAAGCAGGTGTTGTCTCGCATGGTCGCACTTTCTGGACCTATTCCAACATCCGTTGCAAGGTATTCGGGATGGATACTAGTGTACTAGTGCCAACACCTTCTCCCTGGTTCAGTATTGAAAGTCTTGGAGGAAACGCGCTCTTCCTTGGACAAAACTATCCAATGATGGTGGAAGGCAATCCAGCTGCTGTTGACACAACGTTACTACCATTTATGAGAAGCAACTGTATCTATACCTCAGACATTGCTATGCTTCCCTACCGTCCCAATATGAGTCCTGGCATAGGCCGCTTCAGCCTGGATGATTAGTCATGTGTTGGTCTCGAAATTGACAGTAGCTGGCCCTTCCCAGAGAATCACTTCTGGTTCAAAGCAAGCGTTTCCAACGCCGATGAGTGGTTGAGCTGAAGTTCATTTCATCGCTTTGTTATTTGTTGTGTGAGAAAAACTTTATTAGAATGTTTTGTTCGAAATGATCTATAATCCAACGTGTATCCTCGTTGTCGTTGTGGGCTGATGACTTATTGTATGTAATCAATGGTACATTTGCATATGCGTCCATCAACTCACGCCTGCTAGTGGTGTCCATATGAACAGTGATAGTGATTTTAGTTGCAAAAATTAGATAGTGCTAATGATTTTTAGCTGCATATTTTGACAAATCGCAGTGTTACAAGGTTGACAAATGGCAATGTTACTAGATAAACAAATGTCAATCTTTCCAGTTTGACAAATGGCAACATACCCAAAATGACAGATATGCAAATCTTACCCAATTGTTTGTACGTGGTTGCACACGGGTCATGCAAAACAACCGCTTGCGTTGAAGGGATGCAGAAATCCTGCTCGGCGCATTTTCCCTTGGCTTCCTGGGGAAGCTGTCGGTTTGCATCCGGGTGTTCTAACTAAAACGTTTGCGCTAAGTGTTTTATATTTAAAATCCATTGACGTTTTTTTCAAAAGAAAATCGTTTGATAAGTCTGTACATTAAGAGAGAAAAACGCAAGTTCGTTCAAACCATATCTTTCAATCAGTCACACAGCGAATTTATATCCATATGATCGAGAATTCGAGATACAGTATTAAACTCCAAAAAAACTATTTCCGGCGGCGGCGGAGGCGGCGTGCCGCGCCGTCGTTGTCGTTGTCGTCCTCCGAGACGCCGTTGTTGAAGTCTTCAAGGCAGTACAAAATGTTCTTCACTTGTAAATCAAACATCATGTCGTCGCGCGATCGACGGGCGGGGCACGGAAGGACGACAACTGGCGCCGCGAAGAGGTAGCGGTCGACGGCAGTGTCCCATGCCACTGAGGGGGCGCGCGCACGGGCACGGGTGCGGCGGGTGCAGCCAAATGCACGGGGGCCGGCGCCACGGTGGGTGGAGGGGCGCGCACGGGCACGGGCACAGGCGTTGGTGCTGGCATGTACACGAGCTTGCGCGGCTCCACGGAGACCTCGCTGACGCCTGCGGCTTCCAGCTCTGCGATAGTGCTCGGCGACCAGCCCGTCAATGCTACGGGGATGGTCGTTGGCGCGGGCGCGGGGATGTGAGCTGGGATGGGAGCGGGGCCAGCAACCGCCGCGGCCAGCTCGTTCTGGGCCATGTCCATGAGGCCCCATTCCTCCTTATTTTCTATCTCCTCCGGCTCGGAGTCGACTTCATCAAACTTGAAGACTAGTGGCAGATGATCGTTCTGCGCCATGGCATTGGTGGAGGTCTGCGGGAGGGAGGGGAATGGGAGGCGAACAGTAAGGCCGCCCGTATTAAACAGTGGCTCGGGCGCTATTAATGGAGAGGAAGGCGGGCGGCCATGGAAGTCAAAGGGCTCGCTTCCCAGTGAGCCTGCGCAGCATACAGCTCGCACGCTTCCAGGTGAGCCTGCGCATTGGAGGACAACTTGCACACCTCTCGGTCAGTGTGCGCACCGGACTGCGCTCGCACGCCTCCCGTTCAGTCAAGGTCAAGCAGCTGTCCGCACGGCACCTCCTACAGCCATTAAAATCAAGACACATGGCGTCACGTGAATGGTTAAAAGAACGCACATGGTTTGAATTCTACAAACATTTGAGATATTAAAGTGGCAGCTATTTTTTCAAAATGCCTTTGTTGGCTGTCATTATTCGAGTGCGCCTTCTCTCAAAATGGACACGAAAAATGCCATAGCATGTCGGGTGCCATTCCATGATACCATGCCAAGTTTCATGAATTTCAGACGAGTTTTGGATTTACTAGAATTTAAAAACTACGCATCTCAATGTTTTGCGGCAATCAATGGTGCCCTGGTGTTTGAAATTCATTCCCATTTCTTGCATGGGACCTAAGCATGCACCCAAGGACACAGATGTGATTTTTCAACAAATTTATATGCACTGGAGCATGTGCATGTAGTTCAAATTTGAATTATGCACATAAATGCATTGAAAACTCAGTTAATGCGTAAAAATGTCCAAACGAACCCCGAAAAATCCCAAAAATTGACACAACACTCCTGTTGTTCTATCTTGACACTAGAAAATTTTTGAAAGCAATAAGAGGAAATGGATATCGTTTCTTCCCCAAAGGTGGGACGTTCCCTACCGAAACCATCATGCTTGTTGTGAGAAGCTCTGGTTTGTGAGAAGCGTATACCCGAACGTACACCGAATGGGACAATTTTTTTACCACGGCATGTTGATGCCGCTCCATGATAGCATGCCAAGTTTCATGAATTTCAGACTAATTTTGGATTTACTAGAATTTAAAAACCAGGGATCTCAATGTTTTGCCGGCAATCAACAATGCCCTGGTGTTTGAATTTCATTCTCATCTCTTGCATGGGACCTAGAAATTCACCCAAGGACATGGATTTGATTTTTCAACCAACTTTAGTGCATTGGAGCATGTGCTTGTACTTCAAATTTGAATTATGCACATAAAATGCCTAGAAAATCCAATTAATGTCCAAACAAACCCCGAAAAATCACAAAAATTGACACAACACTCTGTTGTTCTATGTTGACACTAGAAATTTTTTGAAAGCAATGAGAGACCATGGATATCGTTTTGTCCCCAAAGGTGGGATGTTCCCTATCGAAACCATCATGCTTGTTGTGAGAAGCTTATACCCGAACCTGCCCCCAAATTGGACAAAATTTTTACCATGGCATGTTGATGCCGCTCCATGATAGCATGCCAAGTTTCATGAATTTCAGATGAGTTTCGGATTTACTAGAATTTAAAAACGAATAATCTCAACGTTTTGCCGCAATCAACAGTGCCCTGGTGTTTGAATTCCAATCTCTTGGATGGGACCTAGAAATTCACCCTAGGACACACATGTGATTTTTCAACCAACTTTGGTGCATTGGAGCATGTGCTTGTAGTTCAAATTTCAAATATGCACATAAAATTCCTACAAAACCCAGTTAATGTATAAAAAGGCCAAACGAACCTCGAAAAAATCCAAGATTAAACACAACAATCCTGTTGTTCTATGTTGACACTAGAAACTTTTTGAAAGCAATAAGAGGCAACGGATATCGTCCCGTCCCCAAAGGTAGTACGTTCCCTATCGGAACCATCATGATTTTTGTGAGAAGCTCTGGTTCGTGAGAAGCTTATACCCAAACCTGCCCCAAATGGGACAATTTTTTTACCATGACATGTTTATGACGCTCCATGATAGCATATCAAGTTTCATAAATTTCAGACAAGTTTTGGATTTACTAGAATTTAAAAACCAGGCATCTCAACGTTTTGCCGGCAATCAACAGTGCCCTGGTGTTTGAATTTCATTCTCATCTCTTGCATGGGACCTAGAAATTCATCCAAGGACACAGATTTGATTTCAACCAACTTTAGTGCATTGGAGCATGTGCTTGTAGTTCAAATTTGAATTATGCACATAAAATGCCTAGAAAATCCAATTAATCCATAAAAATGTCCAAACGAACCCCAAAAAATCACAAAAATTGACACAACAATCCTGTTGTTCTATGTTGACACTAGAAATTTTCTGAAAGCAATAAGAGGCAATGGATATCGTCTCGTCCCCAAAGGTGGGACGTTCCCTATCGAAACCATCATGCTTGTTGTGAGAAGCTCTGGTTTTTGAGAAGCTTATACCCGAACCTGCCCCAAATGGGACAAAATTTTACCACGGCATGTTGATGCCGCTCCATGATAGCATGCCAAGTTTCATGAATTTCAGACGAGTTTTTGATTTATTAGAATTTAAAAACCAGGCATCTCAACGTTTTGCCGGCAATCAACAGTGCCCTGGTGTTTGAATTTCATTCTCATCTCTTGCATGGGACCTAGAAATTCACCCAAGGACACAGATTTGATTTTTCAACCAACTTTAGTGCATTAGAGCATGTGCTTGTAGTACAAATTTGAATTATGTACATAAAATACCTAGAAAATCCAATTAATGCATAAAAATGTCCAAACGAACCCCGAAAAATCACAAAAATTGACACAACAATCCTCTTGTTCTATGTTGACACTAGAAAAATTTTGAAAACAATAAGAGGCAATGGATATCTTTTCGTCCACAAAGGTGGGACGTTCCCTATTGAAACCATCATGCTTGTTGTGAGAAGCTCTGGTTTGTGAAAAGCTTATACCCGAACCTGCCCCAAATGGGACAATTTTTTTTACCACGGCATGTTGATGCCGCTCCATGATAGCATGCCAAGTTTCATGAATTTCAGACGAGTTTTGGATTTACTAGAATTTAAAAACCAGGCATCTCAACGTTTTGCCGGCAATCAACAGTGCCCTGGTGTTTGAATTTCATTCTCATCTCTTGCATGGGACCTAGAAATTCACCCAAGGACACACATGTGATTTTTCAACCAACTTTAGTGCATTGGAGCATGTGCTTGTAGTTCAAATTTGAATTATGCACATAAAATGCCTACAAAACCCAGTTAATGTATAAAAAAGGCCAAACGAACCCCGAAAAATTTCAAGATTAAACACAACACTCCTGTTGTTCTATGTTGACACTAGAAAATTTTTGAAAGCAATAAGAGGCAATGGATATCATTTCGTCCCCCAAAGGTGGGACGTTCCCTATCGAAACCATCATGCTTGTTGTGAGAAGCTCTGGTTTCCGAGAAGCTTGTACCCGAACCTGCCCCAAATGGGCAATTTTTTTACCACGGCATGTTGATGCCGCTCCATGATAGCATGCCAAGTTTCATGAATTTCAGACGAGTTTTGGATTTACTAGAATTTAAAAACCAGGCATCTCAACGTTTTGCCGGCAATCAACAGTGCCCTGGTGTTTGAATTTCATTCTCATCTCTTGCATGGGACCTAGAAATTCACCCAAGGACACGGATTTGATTTTTCAACCAACTTTAGTGCATTGGAGCATGTGCTTGTAGTTCAAATTTGAATTATGCACATAAAATGCCTAGAAAATCCAATTAATGCATAGAAATGTCCAAACGAACCCCGAAAAATCACAAAAATTGACACAACACTCCTGTTGTTCTATGTTGACACTAGAAAAATTTTGAAAGCAATATGAGGCAATGGATATCGTTTCGTCCCCAAAGGTGGGACGTTCCCTATCGAAACCATCATGCTTGTTGTGAGAAGCTTATACCCGAACCTGCCCCCAAATTGGACAAATTTTTTACCATGGCATGTTGATGCCGCTCCATGATAGTATGCCAAGTTTCATGAATTTCAGACGAGTTTTGGATTTACTAGAATTTAAAAACGAGGCATCTCAACATTTTGCCGCCAATCATCAGTGCCCTGGTGTTTGAATTCCAATCTCTTGCATGGTACCTAGAAATTCACCCTAGGACACACATGTGATTTTTCAACCAACTTTGGTGCATTGGAGCATGTGCTTGTAGTTCAAATTTGAAATATGCACATAAAATGCCTACAAATCCCAGTTAATGTATAAAAAGGCCAAACGAACCTCGAAAAAATCCAAGATTAAACACAACAATCCTGTTGTTCTATGTTGACACTAGAAACTTTATGAAAGCAATAAGAGGCAACGGATATCGTCCCGTCCCCAAAGGTAGTACGTTCCCTATCGGAACCATCATGATTTTTGTGAGAAGCTCTGGTTCGTGAGAAGCTTATACCCAAACCTGCCCCAAATGGGACAATTTTTTTACCATGACATGTTTATGCCGCTCCATGATAGCATATCAAGTTTCATGAATTTCAGACTAGAATTTAAAAACCAGGCATCTCAACGTTTTGCCGGCAATCAACAGTGCCCTGGTGTTTGAATTTCATTCTCATCTCTTGCATGGGACCTAGAAATTCACCCAAGGACACAGATTTGATTTCAACCAACTTTAGTGCATTGGAGCATGTGCTTGTAGTTCAAATTTGAATTATGCACATAAAATGCCTAGAAAATCCAATTAATGCATAAAAATGTCCAAAAGAACCCCAAAAAATCCCAAAAATTGACACAACAATCCTGTTGTTCTATGTTGACACTAGAAATTTTTTGAAAGCAATAAGAGGCAATGGATATCGTCTCGTCCCCAAAGGTGGGACGTTCCCTATCGAAACCATCATGCTTGTTGTGAGAAGCTCTGGTTTGTGAGAAGCTTATACCCGAACCTGCCCCAAATGGGACAAAATTTTACCACGGCATGTTGATGCCGCTCCATGATAGCATGCCAAGTTTCATGAATTTCAGACGAGTTTTTGATTTACTAGAATTTAAAAACCAGGCATCTCAACGTTTTGCCGGCAATCAACAGTGCCCTGGTGTTTGAATTTCATTCTCATCTCTTGCATGGGACCTAGAAATTCACCCAAGGACACAGATTTGATTTTTCAACCAACTTTAGTGCATTGGAGCATGTGCTTGTAGTTCAAATTTGAATTATGTACATAAAATGCCTAGAAAATCCAATTAATGCATAAAAATGTCCAAACGAACCCCAAAAAATCACAAAAATTGACACAACAATCCTCTTGTTCTATGTTGACACTAGAAAAATTTTGAAAACAATAAGAGGTAATGGATATCGTTTCGTCCCCAAAGGTGGGACGTTCCCTATCGAAACCATCATGCTTGTTGTGAGAAGCTCTGGTTTGTGAAAAGCTTATACCCGAACCTGCCCCAAATGGGACAATTTTTTTACCACGGCATGTTGATGCCGCTCCATGATAGCATGCCAAGTTTCATGAATTTCAGACGAGTTTTGGATTTACTAGAATTTAAAAACCAGGCATCTCAACGTTTTGCCGGCAATCAACAGTGCCCTGGTGTTTGAATTTCATTCCAATCTCTTGCATGGGACCTAGAAATTCACCCAAGGACACACATGTGATTTTTCAACCAACTTTAGTGCATTGGAGCATGTGCTTGTAGTTCAAATTTGAATTATGCACATAAAATGCCTACAAAACCCAGTTAATGTATAAAAAAGGCCAAACGAACCCCGAAAAATTTCAAGATTAAGCACAACACTCCTGTTGTTCTATGTTGACACTAGAAAATTTTTGAAAGCAATAAGAGGCAATGGATATCATTTCGTCCCCCAAAGGTGGGACGTTCCCTATCGAAACCATCATGCTTGTTGTGAGAAGCTCTGGTTTGTGAGAAGCTTATACCCGAACCTGCCCCAAATGGGCAATTTTTTTACCACGGCATGTTGATGCCGCTCCATGATAGCATGCCAAGTTTTATGAATTTCAGACGAGTTTTGGATTTACTAGAATTTAAAAACCAGGCATCTCAATGTTTTGCCGACAATCAACAGTGCCCTGGTGTTTGAATTTCATTCTCATCTCTTGCATGGGACCTAGAAATTCACCCAAGGACACAGATTTGATTTTTCAACCAACTTTGGTGCATTGGAGCATGTGCTTGTAGTTCAAATTTTAATTATGCACATAAAATGCCTAGAAAACCCAGTTAATGTATAAAAAAGGCGAAATGAACCCCGAAAAATTCATTCCTATTTCTTGCATGGGACCTAAGCATGCACCGAAGGACACAGATTTGATTTTTCAACCAATTTGTATGCACCGGAGCATGTGCATGTAGTTTTATTTTTAATTGTGCACGTGAAATGGCTAGAAAACCAGTTTATTGTATAAAATGCCCAAACGAACCCTGAATAATTCCAATTCTTTTACGACACACATATAGTTGCATGTTCACTGCAGATAAAATGTCTAGCAATTCAAACGGCGTCCATTGGTGCTGTGTCCCCATTTTGTAATTCAAATCAAGTAGATCCCACACAGTTTATTATCACCAACCGTGTGAGATGTAGTACAAAACATCTTGGACCACCGTCGGTGTATAGTACGCCTATGGCTTACGCAAGAAGGTGCGTCGGCTACAGTCCACAGCCGGCGTGTCAATCACACTAGCTCACTCCCCAAAAACTCCCGCCTCTGCATCCCTCGCAATCTCGAAAATATCTACCACATGGAAGGTTTAAATGTTTGATAGCACACGATTAGTATGTGCGGACCATGTGCGGTGTCTGTTACTCCCGCTCTGTTTCAGTCCCTTGATTCAAATTTTCAGTAGCCCCGGCATTTTACTCCTGCCTCTGCATCCCTCGCAATCTCAAAAATATCTGCTCACCCTTGATCCAAATTTTCAGTAGCCCCGCCTTGTTACTCCCGCCTAGTAAAATTTTCAGTTGCTGCAGTATTACCTCAAACACAACCTTGCCCCCCCTCCACACACACCCCAAAACCTCCGCTCACACAGACACACACAAACCCTCGAAACCATTGGTAGGTTGCCACCATCGCCGGCGCCTTCATCCTCAACCTCTGCCCGTGTGCCGGGGAGCTCGAGGATCCAATGGCCAAAAAGAGGATTATCGTGGCCTTTTCGGCCGACGCCGGCGAGGTGGCCGCCGAGGTGTCCCCGTCATCCTTCGCGGGCCTGATTCGCCGTTGCCGGTCCCCTGATCCGCCCGCCGCCGTGCCCCTACGCCGGTTCGAGGACCTCCCTGTCCTCCCTCGGACCTGGCAGCCGACGAAGTCCTACCTCGGGGTTTGGCAGCGGCGGTGGGGACGTGGGTCGCCGAGAGTACAGATCGAGAAACCCACACCCGCCGGTGGCTCGGTAGCTTCCACATGGCTGAGCTCGCGGCCATGGAGTACGACCGCTGGCAGGTCCGCTACCACGGCGTGGCGGCTAGGCTCAATTTCCCCTTCGGCACACGTCCGGTCCACCTTGTTCCGCCGGAGCCAGGGGTGGTGAGCTCGGCTATGGCGCGG
The DNA here is from genome assembly GCF_018294505.1 of Triticum aestivum. NCBI lineage: Eukaryota > Viridiplantae > Streptophyta > Magnoliopsida > Poales > Poaceae > Triticum > Triticum aestivum. Next base: position 418,683,797 of record NC_057802.1, on the reverse strand, counting down.
GAGGACCGCGAGGCGTCGGAGCGCTTCGAGGCCGAGGCCGCCGACGAGGCCTACATGCAAGAGCTCCGCCGGCAGCACCCGGAGCTCGTGGAGGTGGAGCGGGTGATCTTTGCCAGTGCGGAGGGCGGTGAGGTTATCGCGCTCTCCTCCGATGATGAGGTCGAAGGCAGCGAGGTTATCGCGCTCTCCTCTGATGACGAGGTCGAAGGTGGCGACGACGGCGGTGCGGAGGGCGTCGAGGTGGGCCCTGAGGACGAGGAGATTGACGTTGACGAGTGGAGGAGTGCCTTCCCCAACGACCCCGACGACGGTACTGGCCCGGACCCGGCTCGCGGCACACCGTACATGACGAGGAACGATTGGCTTGACCTCTACTTCGACCGAAAGTAGTTTAGCTTAGTTTAAATTTATGTTTTATGTTCGGTTATGCACAACTATCTATGTTTATGTTTGAATGCATGCTACTTTCGGTTGAACCTGCTTTGAACTTGATCAAATTGAAGTTTACAACCTTAAGTTTAAGGGATGGACTAGAAAAGGCCAAAAATTGCTGGAGTATATATATCCACTAAGGGTTTTAGTCCTTTAACTTTTTAAGGATCGCCTAGAGATGCCCTTATGACTTTTTTTATTTCAGTTCTTCACAATGTGATGCTTTATATGTGCAACTATTTGTCGTGCAGTTCAATTTCATCAATAACAGTTTCAACAATACCACTATGAATTACGATATTTGGTTGTTGTTAAGGATATTGCAGTTAACATGCCTTTTCATTTTTCAATTGCAGTTAACATGCCTTTTCGTTTTTCAATTATTTTTTAGTAACATGCATTATACTGAATGACTAAATATGCAATCCCAGGCTACATAGCAACAAGGAAGAGTGTTACCTTAATGTTCTGATGATGTCTAGATATACATGTAATAAAATCTTATATAATGGGATGGATGGAGTGTTGTACTACATCGTTTTCAATTGTTGTTTAGCTTCTAATATTAACTTGGTGCTTTTACGAACATATATCATTGCCAAAGATCCACACTTCGACCCTTTCTGCGTATGGGGCAATGAGATAATCATGAACCAGCATCAAGTGAGGAAACTGTTAAAGATTGTTATTAAAATGGGTCATTTGATGTCAATCGAACTATTTGTTTACACTTTATGCAAGACAACAGTGAACTGCAGGATGGTAAGTAAGAACTCTGTAGCCTTCTTTTTACTGCCTGTAATGAGTTGTGTTAGATGACAATAACTGAATCTTTTTTCTTTTGCAGTGGATCCTCAAGCAGTTTACTCAAGATTACCTCTCAAACTACATGATTGGCGGCCGGCCATCACAAGGGGTTGGACTAGAGTCCTGCATGCCTTCTGCATCCAGGAGAGCACAATAGGGCCATTCCGCTTCACCTTGTTCAGCAACTGGAATGTCTGTCGCCTCTTTCTTTACCATCTGTAATAGTACAAGTATAGAACCCTGGTACATCATTCTTTATTTGGTGCTTATGTAATTCTTAAACATATGTACCTGTGAATCAAATAATGCATTGGTTGTTTGAACCTGATGGATATGAATAAAGCTATAGCCTACTTTCAAGTTTAAATTAGGTACAATTTTAGATGGCAGCAATTAAATTAGGGCAAAATTACGTTGTGCCGGTCATTACGGCACACACGGTTGGTAAAACACAAACATTTGCGATATACACCATAATCCGAGACGGTTCACAGAGAGGAAACGTGTGCAAGCATGCACACAGTTGTCGTTCGCAAAGTGTGTGTGATGTCAGACACTATCACATACGGTGCGGGAAAACTAAATGTGTGTAATTGTCTACCTATCGTACACGGTTTATAATCATGAACTGTTTGTGATGTGCCAGGCATCGTAAATCTCCCGTGCCTGGAATCTGCCTGGAAAGCTCCTGTGCCTAGAATCTGCCTGGTTTCAGGTAAAACCGCAAAACTCCGACTGCGATGGCAATGCGAGCACCAATGAGTAGCAAGGATGAAGCGTTTGGGATATTCGAGATATCGGAAACGGTTATATAGGGACAACTGTATGCATCAAGGCTCCCTATCCCCGACGGTTTCTGGGTCATGTGGGAAGGACCCCCCTATCGCCCACACTCACTTGGCGACGGTTCCAAATGCCGTCACGGAAAGGGGTTAAAACCGTTTGGTTAGGACCGACGCGCACTAGTGAGGGTATATCTTCACAAATTCTTCAAAAAGACCTCGTATGAACTCCACACTGACAAGAAACCCAATGTGAGTTATTTCAAAGTCTTCGATGCTAAATGTTGGATTAGAGATCCTCATCACAATTCTAAATTTGCACCGAAAGCACATGAGGGTTTGATGCTTGGTTACGGAAAGGACTCGCACACCTACAGAGTCTTTAACACCTTTCACCACAAGGTTGTTGAAACTTTAGATGTGCGGTTCGATGAAACTAATGGCTCACAAAGAGAGCACCTACCTCCTATGCTAGATGAAATGTCACCTGAGGAATCCATCAAGTTCAAGGCTACTGAGGATGTCATACGCACTAAAGAATCTGCTGAAGAAGTCATTCCAGAACATGAAGAAAATCATGTTGGTGCATCTGAGGAAAATGGCTCTGAAGAAAATGTTGAGCCCAATCAACATCGTCAACCAGCTCATCCTCACATTGCAAATGAAGTGCTGATAGAGAAAATCATCAACGACATCAACGCACCAAGTCCGCTCACCCGCTCAAGAGCTTCATATTTGTCTAACTTTTGTGGGCACTTTGCTTTTGTCTCTATCACAGTGCCCACCAAAGTTGATGAGGCATTTCTGGAGCCTGAGTGGATTCAAGTGATGCAAGAGGAATTACATCAATTCGCACTCAACAATCTTTGGGAACTTGTCAAGCGACCAGACCCACGCAAGAACAATATCATCGGTACCAAATGGATCTACGCAACAAGCAAGATGAAAATGGCCTTGTGGTGAGGAATAAGGCTCGTCTTGTAGCTCAAGGCTACACACAGGTTGAAGGAATTGATTTTGATGAAACTTCTGCACCTGTTGCTAGACTTGAGGCTATTCGCATATTGCTTGCTTATGCTAATCATCATAATATCATCTTATATCAAATGGATGTGAAAAGTGCATTCCTCAATGGTAAGCTTGAGGAAGAAGTATATGTTGCTCAACCACCAGGTTTTGAAGATCCTAAGCATCCTGACAAAGTCTTCAGACTCAATAAGGCCCTCTATGGCCTCAAGCAGGCCCCTCGGGCGTGGTATGGTACTTCGAAGGAATTCTTCATGGAGAAAGGCTTCAAACCTGGTTCACTTGACCCAACTCTTTTCACAAAAACCTATGATGATGAATTATTCGTGTGCCAAATATATGTTGATGATATTATCTTTGGCTCTACTAACCAACGTTACCGTGATGAATTTGCCTATATGATGAGTGAGGAATATCAAATGTCTATGATGGGAGAATTGAAATTCTTCTTAGGTCTTCAAATTCATCAACAACGCAATGGAATCTTCATATCTCAAGAAAAATACCTCAAGGATGTGTTGAGGAAATTCGGCATGCAAGATTGCAAAGGTGTCAAAATCCCTATGCCCACAAATGGCCATCTATGCACTGATGAAAATGGTATAGACTTCGATCAAAAGGTATACCGCTCCATGATTGGCTCTTTATTGTATCTATGTGCATCTAGGCCAGATATTATGCTTAGTGTTTTCATGTGTGCCCGTTTTCAAGCTACACCGAAGGAATCACACCATAAGGCCGTGAAACATATTCTTCGATATCTAACTCACACTCCAACACTTGGATTGTGGTATCCCAAGGGCTCGGCTTTCGATCTCATTGGATATTTTGACTCTGACTATGCTGGTGATCGAGTGGATCGCAAGTCAACATCAGGCACATGCCATTTCCTTGGACGATCCTTGGTATGTTGGTCCTCGAAGAAGCAGAATTGCGTATCACTGTCTACTGCTGAAGCTGAGTACATTGCTGGTGGTTCTTATTGTGCTCAATTTCTATGGATGAAGCAAACCCTCAAGGACTACGGCATCAACATGAAGAACATGCCACTCTACTGCGACAAGGAGAGTGCCATCAAAATTGCTCATAACCCAGTTCAGCACTCGAAGACTAACCACATCCAGATTCATCATCATTTTCTTTGTGATCATGTATTGAAGGGCGACATCTCCATCGAACATGTGAAGACTGCAGAACAGCTAGCGGATATCTTCACTAAGCCCTTGGATGATAAGAGGTTTAGCAAGTTGCGGTGTGAGCTAAATATCTTAGAATCTTTGAATGTTCTTTGAAAGGACACCAATCCTAATACTTATGCAAAATTGATGACTTAGATGTGCAACACACGAAGTAACGTTTTTCTTCAATCAATGAAGACTAACCCTCCAAGTGTGAATAAATTAATGAAGAATTTGATTCTCAGAGCCCTACGACAATTGTGCGTGGCATCTGAAATCATCATTCTTATACGGTGGGTCACGCCACCAACAAAAGTTGAAAATCTTCAAAATTGAGTTTTTCATCATTTTGCAAATTCTTCAAATTTTCAAATTCCTCAAATTGGTAAAATTCTTCAACTTTGCAAAGTCTTCACCTTTTCAACTGATGTTCTTCATTGTATGTTGTATGTAGTATATGTTTCCTACAAGCAGTGGTAGTTACCACCACTTCCGTTTTGTATGTTGTATGTAGTATATGTTGAAACCGAGAGTATGTACGTGTAGTATGTAGTATATAACAATGATTAGGTAGTATATATATTAATTTTTAGGTAGTATGTATCATATTTTGAGTATGCTTATTTTTTAGTATAAATATATACATATTTCACAAATATAACAAAAACTATGGGTTCATATGCAATTTTTTCATGGAACTTGCTTTGAAATATCTTAGATATAGTATATGAACATATTTAAAATAATAAAATAGTATATATAGTACCACAAGGTAGTATATGAGACATATGGGGTAACTACCACTAGGTGGTAGGATGGATTTTA
>NC_057802.1:418670762-418678533 GCF_018294505.1 Triticum aestivum | reverse complement strand
CACAAATTCTTCATGTGCGTTCTATTTAAAACCCGTTCAAAATCTTCATTGTGTCCTTGTCAGCTGAAGAATTTGCGAACAAAACGTTCAAATTTTCATATCTGAATTTTCGGCTTTTGCCGCTCAAACCGTTCCGCATCCCATGATAAGATTAAACTAATCACCCACGATCTACTACGATCTCCACCTCTCTGTACGTGGGTGACACATGTCACTAGGATGGCAAGGGTCAGGGGCACGTTCGTCCAATTTCTTCGGACGGGCAGTTTTTCACCGTGGCTATAAATACCCCCTCCCTTGCTCAGACCTCATTTACTCCGCTCGATCTCTCCTCGCTCGAGCTCTCAGACCTAGCGCCGCTGCTACACTCCATCGTCGCCGGTGAGAAAGAGCTTCACTGCCTCGACCTCGTCGCCGTCGTACTCGCGCCAGCCGCGGAAATCTTCACTCCGCCGCCGCCGTAGCTGTCTCTCACCACCAAGTTAGGGCATGGGAGATCTGAACTGACGAACCTCTCCAGTTCCACTCCCAGTTCGTCGTATTCTTCATCAAGGGTAATTAAAATCTAATTTTACTGCTCTACTTGATTCTAATGATTTCCACCAAATCTTCAAAAGGTGTTTATTCTTCAACTTTGTATCCTTAAACACCCAGTTGCATCTGTTCTTGATTTGTTTCTCTAAGCTATGTATTTCTTCAAGATTCCTCAATTGTGTGGATTTTCAAATCTATACAACTCTGGAACCTAAGTCAACATCGCTTAGTGAAATTCCTCAAGACACCCATGGTCAAATTCCTCAAACTTGATTTTTTGAAAAATTTCTGAGAACGCATATGACCTCTCCAAATTCTTCGCACCTATACTCTATTCACAGGTACAAAATGTTTGCTACTGAATCACTAGGTTCTCATCAACTTAACTCATTTGCAGCATTCCTCGAAGATAAATTGCATACTTCCTCAGAAACATCAATGGTTCAAAATCCTCAAGTGAAGAAAATGGCTGATGGTAAAAGACCTCAGAAGGGAGGAAAGAGGCCAGAGACAAACACTGCATTTGAAATCCCTGAAGACATTTATGCTGAGAATTGCACACCTGATGAAGCCACTCATGGCAAAGAAAACAAAAATCGACGCAAGGTACGTATTCAGAGGATTGAGAGGTCATGGGCAAGGGAATGGAGGGAATATCGATATGTTACTCCAAAGTACAAAAAGAAATTCGCTGTACACCTTCCATGCCCAAGACCTCCATTGGCTCCAGGCCAAAAAGTTGATCCCTCAAGCATCAGGCGAGGTGATGAATTGCCCAAGGAATGGGCCAAGCGCCAAGCCAAGTTGGCCAAATTGGCAAAGGAAGCAGTGAAGAAATTCAATGAAGATTCTGCTGCTGCTGCTGCTGCTGAGGCCTCGGCTAGCAAGCCTAAGAAGGCTTTGCCGAAGAAATTAGCTGTGAAGCCGAGCTCCTCAACAGCAATGCCCTCACGGCCAATTCCTCAGGCAACCTCTTCACGAGCAGCCCCAATTCCCTCTGTTGCCACGAAATCCTCAACTGCTGCTGCAAAGTCATCAACACCTGTGCATCTTGCAACATGTCAAAGGACTGCAAGATTTTCTATTGCTTCAGGAGCATCTGCAAGTTCCTCAGCTCCACCCAGTCCTCAATTGGCCCGTCCTTGTTGAATAAAAAGGCCACTGCTGGACGTGGCTCGAGGCCAAGTCCTCAGAAGAAGCAAGTTGCTTTCCAAGTCCCGTCTGATGACGTTGAAGCTGGTGATGAAGAACTTGCTGAGATCATCAGAGACAGGCACGAAAGGGCCGCTAGAGCCAAAGGCAGTGATGTGCCTCTCATGCTGGATCCGAAGACCTCAGTGATGAATTTGACAAATACCGTGCAAATTGGCTAGGTGCCAAAGTCAGATTCGTCAGACTCTCCAACTCCCTCAAGCTCAATGTTGCAACTCCATCACAACAAGAAATTCCTCAGGTTGAAGGATCTGCTCAGCCTACTGAAGAAAATACTATTACAGCTGATGAAAATCAGACTATTGATGACACTGAGCGCACCAGGGCTGCTGAAGAAACTCCATCTCCTAAAGAAACTTCCAGGGCAACCACCAATGTTGTGCCTGAAGACCAACCCAGGCCAGCCGAAGAATCTGCTGATGTGCCTGAAGAAACTGAACAAGACAGGGCAACTGCATCAGTTGTGCCTGAAGAAAATGAACCAACTTCATCTGCTCCTCCTACCAAAGCATCTAAGGTGAGGCAAGTCACTCTTCCTTCTGCATCAGAAGTGAAGAAAACCAAAGTTGTGGAGAAGGCAGCCATGAAGAAAAGGAAAGCATCATCAACTACAGAATCATCGGCTCCTAAGGAAGTGAGGACTTTAACGAGCTCCTTCACCAACCCTATCGATGTTGTCCCTATCTTGATTGTGCCATCAAAGCAACTAGTTCCTTTTGGTGAAGAATATGTCATGCCAGATGACATTGATGAAGAGAATCCTTTTGCTGCTTCTTCAGAGCAGTTGGATGAAGAAATTGAAGTGGATGATATCCCTTCAACTCCAATGGTATCATCGCCCATGCCTCAATTCACAGCTGAAGAGGCAGGCGTTGAAGAATTAGAAGAAGAAGATGAGGATGTGGACATTGGTTCTACTACACCAGTTATGAATGATGACTATTGGGAAAGACTTCATCAAAATTCACCATTGACCACTCCTCTGCATCAAATTCCTCAGTCCCCTGTGCAAACTGAAGAAATTCATACGGGACGTCAAACTTCACTTCTTTCCATTCCAGAAGAAGTTCCAGCTACTGTAGCTGAAGAAATGGAGACCAAGACTGCTGCTACTGAAACTGCCGCTAAAATTCCTAAGTCTGTGGCTCCAGAGGTTGTGCGCCAAGATGCTGTGAAGCCTTCAACTGTAAATCTTCAGCCCAAGCCACTAAATCCTCATACAAAGAAGCAGAAATTCAAGGCTAATGATTTCTTTGCTGAGCACCATTTCTTCATGGATTTCAATCCCTATGACTCAGCAAGACTTCGCCGCAAGTGGTTCTGGACAGCCAGTCAGATGAATTTATATTCTTCACTCTTACTTGATAAGTACAAGGTATTTGAGCACCGTCAAATTCCTCATGTGGATATGGAGTCTCTTCCGTGCTTCCAACCTGTCCTGAGTGTTCTTCATGACGCTGGGCTTTTAACCTTCTGTGCTGGCATCTGCGATTGGAATGAAGAGCTAATTCTTCAATTCTATGCTACATTGCACCTCACTAGAAATGTGGATGATGTGAATTCATGGGTGCTTGATTGGATGACTGAGAACACGCATTACAAAGCCTCGGCCTCTGAATTACTTCATGCCATACCAGTCAGTCCTCCTGCTGAAGGCGCAAGGCTTCTGTATGAAGAACCTGAACTCTCTCACCATCTGATGCAAGTGCTGATGAAGCCTTTGAAGCCAGGCCAAGCTCCAAGAACCACATTCCTCGTGAAGGAATTGCTATATGTGCCAAAGACGGTATACCGCATTCCGACTAAAACCCTCAGTCCAATCAAGGGCCACAACTCTGATGAAGAAGAGGTTGTTGCCATCATGGAGAATCTGTTGTTCAATATCATACATGGCATTCGTATCAACTACCACGATTTCTTCATGAGAACTTTGGCTAATGCTGCTCTGTCACCTTTTGAGTTGAAGCCTTATGCTCCCTGGATCATGAAATTCATCACATCAAGGTCTTCAATTCATTACAAGGCTGATTATCAAAATCAATAACTGTTATTTGCCTCCTATTGAAGTCCTAAAAAGGACTATTTCCTCAGCTGATGAGAAAGGCAAAGCTGCTTTTATTGATGAAGGCACTCGTCCATTGGATGGACAGTTTCACAAAGCCGCATCTTATTCCACCAATGATGACTCTACAACTCAAGATTCTGCCGCAAAAGGTTCAAAGCCAACACCCCAAGCCACAGCTCCACGAGTGATGACTGATCGTGAACTTCTTCTAAGTCTTCATCAGAAGGTCGATCGTCACAAGTGGGTCAAGCGTCAATTTGGCTCAATTCTTCAGAATATGACTATCACGCAAAACACTTTGAAGAAAAACCATTACTACTTGCATGAAGTCTTTGATCGCACTTGGGCCATATTGTCTCACCTCTACGGTGATGAAGATCTCAAGAGATGGGCTTCCAACAGGACTTTGACTGGTCTCAGCCTCCTTCGAAGAAATTCAAGAAGGTCAAAGTTCCTCAGCTCGTCTCCAGTTCATATTCTTCATCACATGAGACGGTACGGCAGGCCCTACCTCAACAGACGACCCCAACAACACTGGTGCTCCTCCATCGACATCATGATGATATTCTTCAGGGGCATTAGTCCTCATTTTTTGTCCCTTTTGGTCATTCGATGACAAAGGGGGAGAAATTTAAGTTAGTCTTCAAGCGGGTCTTATATATGGGCGTTTTTTTGTTAAGTTACAACTCTTGCTCTTCTGAGGTGTTTGCTCTGATAAGTTATAAACTTAAGTCCTATGGTGGTCTGATACTTTTGAACTGCCTTCTGCATGCTTATTTCCTTAAGTACCTTAATGTACGCATGCTGAATTTTGTCAGACACCATATTTCATCATGCATTTCAAATTCTTCATATCATATGTTAAATGCGTGTATGAATTACAAGATATAGTGGGAGTACTCCATGATATTACTCTACAATGTGCATTTGCTATCCAAAGCAAATTCCTCAAATATGCACATCTTCAGGGGGAGTTCTTCTATATCTTGCAATCAAATTCCTCAATATCAGTCTTTAAACTTCATATGTTTATCCCCATTGAAAACTTAACCTATTTGTCATCAATCACCAAAAAGTGGGAGATTGTAAGTGCATCTAGTGCCCCTTAGTGATTTTGGTGTATTGAAGACTTATAGGTTAAGGGACAAATGTGTTTGTGAGTATACACGGGTTCTATAAGTTGATGAGGAGTTTGATATTTACGATGAAAGTCGACCCCTAAAAATGAATGTCTTCAGTTGAAGACTTTGGTTTTCTTGAAGACTTTGAAAGTGAGGAAATTGGTGTGACCTTGAAGATTTTGATGTTGATGTGAGGATTATGAAGCATGAAGACTTTTGTTTTCGTAGTTTCTTTTTCTCTTTCTTGAGTCATAGGAAACACCATACTGTTAAAGGGGGTCGAGGTAAAACTAAGGAAACATTCTCCAAGTGATGCTCATCTCAAAATCCTACACATACCCAATCCTTTTGAGTGAAGCCATTGGAAATCTCATACAGTTCAGTCAATTTCTTCAGTGACAGAGACAAAGATCTTCTATTCACTGAGGAATTTGTTCTGACTGAGGAGTTAGGAATTCGCCAGTGTGGATTGCCTATAAGTGAGGAACATGATAGCCCTGATGAATTTGAGAGATCAAATTTCTGACCGTTGCTGTGCTACGCACCAGCTGTCCCAAAATATCTTATCCACCTAATGGTCATATCATTGATGAGCATTTATGTCTTATCATGTCGGGCTGCTCCCTAGGCTATAAATAGCTGCCCCCTACAACCACTAGTTGGTTGGATGCTCCGAGAGAAACTGACACTTGTCATTGAGAGCATCCCATCCTCTGAGGACTTTGAGCAAAAATCATCAGTGAGAAAAAAACCCAAACCCAAACACCTACAACCCAAAGTGATTGAGCATCACTGAAGAGATTGTTCCTGTGTGGAACCGATGATTGTTACCTTTGAGGACTGTGCATCCTCCAGACGGTTAGGCGTCATGGTCTAGAGCATCCAAGAGGAATTGTGGATCGTCGAGTGACCGAGTCTGTGAAGGTTTGGAAGTCACCTGAAGACTTACCACGAGTGATTGGGCGAGGTCTGTGCGACCTTAGCTCAAGGAGAATACGGTGAGGACTGTGTGTTCGGGACTGTGTGTCCTCAGGTTTAAATACCTAGCCGATCCAACTAGACGTACGACTGTCACAGCAGTTGGAACTGGTCTACCAAATCATCGTCTTCACCAAGCTACTGGTTCTATTTCCTCAACCCTTTCATTTCCTCATTCATGTGTTGATGAACTTGATTGTTACTGTTTTAATACTTTGACTAAAGATTTTCTCAATTTCCTCAATCCTAATTCTTCAGTCATCTTGTCTTCTGCCTGCTTATCCTATTTACACGCTACGTGTGTTGTGTGTATGTTTCATTTCATCATGATGAATATGCTACTGCTTTGTTATGCATGCACCTGAGTACTTATTCCGCTGCTTGTAGTTCGTTACTTAGAAAATTCCTCAAGTTGAATTTCCTCAGTGACGAATTTGTAAAAATCGCCTATTCACCCCCCCCCCCTCTAGTCAATATAACGCACTTTCAATGATGGCGATGAATCCCCCTTTCCGGAGCCCCAAACTGACTCCAGAGTAGACCTCCCAATGAAGAGCAGGAGGTAGCGGCGTCTCCGTATCGTAAAACATGATGAAACTTCTTATCCATTTTTTCTCAGGGAAACGGAATTTATAGGCTTGGAATTTGGTCAGACGGCCGCCTGTGGGATCCACAAGGCATCAGGGCGCGCCCTATTGCCTTGTGAGAACCTAGTGGCCCCGCTCCGGTGGATCTTAGTTCCAGTATTTTTTATTTATTCTATAAAAAATCTCCGCAAAGTTTCGTCCGATTCTGAGAACTTTTATTTTTGCACAAAAACAACACCCTGGTAGTTCTGTTGAAAACGGCATCAGTCCAGGTTAGTTTCATTCAAATTATGCAAATTAGAGTCCAAAACAAGAGCAAAAATGTTTGGAAAAGTAGATACAATGGAGACGTATCACTCCCCAGCGGCGGCTGCCCTTGCAGCGTGCCAGCCTAGCTGCAAGGTGGGCATTTAAGGCTCGTAGTGGGCGTGCTACCGATGCGACTCTGGCCACGGCATCCCTGGACCCGCGTTCTCTGATTTCTTTGGCTCACGGGCGTCCTCTACAAGTGCAGCACTGGCCCCGACGCTTTTGAGTTTGCATTCTGCGGCCTCTTTGGTTTGTCGGTGTCTGATGTGGCTTGAAATTGCGTCGGTATTTCCCCAAAGAGGAAGAGATGATGCAGTACAGCTATGGTAGGTATTTCCCTCAGTTATGAAACCAAGGTATCAATCCAGTAGGAAAACCAAGCAACACTATGTAAACGGTACCTGCACACAAAGAATAAATCCTCGCAACCCAACGCGTAAGAGGGGTTGTCAATCCCACCTCGGTAAAAAGATAGATTGGTTAATATGTGTTTGCATAAATAGATCTGAATAAAACATGAAATAAAATATGCAATTAAAAAGTGCAGCAAAGTATTTTTGGGGTTTTTTGTAACACCCCGCATGTAACTTGCCATATTTGTAACTCCGACTCTTGCCATTTTCGGCTATGTGTTATGATATTCCCTCCATGGTCGGGTTTTGCCTTTCGTTTTGCATTTTTTCATGTCATGCATTTCATATCATGTCATCATGTGCATTGCATTTGCATACGTGTTCGTCTCATGCATCCGAGCATTTTCCCCGTTGTCCGTTTTGCAATCCGGCGCTCCTATCTCCTCCGGTGCACCCCTCTAGTTTTCTTTCATGTGCGGGTGTCAAACTTTCTCGGAATGGACCGAGGCTTGTCAAGTGGCCTTAATATACCACCCGCCGCGCCCGCCGGCGCCCCTCGCCGCCCGGCGCCGTGCTCTGCCGCCCTCCGGCGCCCTCCTCCCTCCGCCGGCG
>NC_057802.1:418668334-418670431 GCF_018294505.1 Triticum aestivum | reverse complement strand
AAGTCTTGAGATTTTAACAGCATATGTCCATGTTCCTAGTTGCATAACTCCTCGCACGTAGCTCCGATTCGCGCGTGTAATATGTCAAATTGTTCGCCTCGTGATGCTCTACATTTTGTTCAATTGCACCATGTTCGTTAGAGGTCATTTTGATGCCCAAATCTCTGCTGGAAGAGGGCTAGTTGCTGTTATCTTCTAGTTCTTAGCAGAACTTGGAGATTTGTCATTTTTGTATCTTTTAATCTGTGCATCTTATGGGCATGAGCTCTACATGTGTTTTGAAGTATGCCATGCCATCTTTCCAGTGGTGTAGTCCATGTATTTTTGTGATCTCTGTGGTGACTAGCACAAGCATGCAAACTAGGCCCCGTAATGTTTCTGATTTCAGGGACTTGGTGATTTCTCTAAGTCTTTGTCTGCTGTTATTTTGTTGCCATGTAAACTTGATGCTACAGAGATATCCATGCATATTTTGGAGATATTCAGTAAGGAAGTTTTGTAGATATAGTTGTAATTGATCCATTCCTGCCCTTGTTTGCAATTATGGAGTGCCATAGCATGACTCAATCTTGCTCTACTTTTTCTATAAAATATTTCTGGCAGATTCTCAACATGATATGCAATTTTGGCAAGCTTGTTGTAGTTGATCCATACATGCTATGCTATTGTTCTTGCCATGGATAGCTTCATAAACATGCCATCTTGCTATAGATGTGCTTGGTTTGTCATGCATTGCTCTGTAGTGAGTGCATAAAGCTCACAAAGAGGCCTATATATTATTATTTCTGCCATGCTCTGTTTTCTGATAAGTCTGAAACCTGATAACGAAACTTTCTATGTTTACATGCTTGCCATCATATCTTCTGATCCTTTTTGGCTTATGGTCAGTAAGGTACTTTTGTCATATGCATTTAGTAGAACACTTCCATGTCTTGTTTTGCCATGTTAAGTTCCTGTAGCATGTTGATTTAGTGCTCTGAACATTGCTACCTGATGCTGTTTTCTGCCATGTCCAGTTTTTCACCAAGTCTGTGGTCCTGTTATCTTTTGCACTTTTGCCATGCTTGTTTGAGCTTGATATATTGTGATCTAGCCGTAGCTCAGTGTTCATCTTTTGTCAAGAATCTCCTGTAGATCACTGTCATATGCTTTGTTGCTATGTTGGAGTGCTGTAGTATTGTTGCTTGTTGCATTTTAAGTGCTATCATGTTGTTAATCGCAGATTCGTGTCATTCTTGTTTTGCTTGCCATTTGCAAACCGTGCATCCGTTTCCGGTGATCTTTATATCGATTTCGACCGAAATCATTTCATCTTTCCAGTGGAATGCTTGGTTTGCCAAGTTACTGCATTGTTCATCATTTTCCTTCCGGAGCACGCATATGCATCGCTTATCATATCTTGCATATCATACATGTTTTGCATCATGTTGCTTGTGCATTTCTCGTTGTTGATTGTGGTTCCGTTTGTTTGTGTTCTTGTCTTGGGTAGCCGGGAGACGAGTTCGTGAACGAGGAACCTGTTGAGTACGCTTACGAGGATCAAGCTTTCGACAACTCTGAGAACCTTGCAGGCAAGATGACCACCCCTCGATATCACTTCTATATTTGCTTTGCTAGTTGTTCGCTCTATTGCCATGCTGCGCTACCTATCACTTGCTATATCATGTCTCCCATTTTTCCATGTCAGCCTCTAACCATCCTTTCCTAGCAAACCGTTGTTTGGCTAAGTTACCGCTTTTGCTCAGCCCCTCTTATAGCGTTGCTAGTTGCAGGTGAAGTTGAAGTTTGTTCCTTGTCGGAACATGGATATGTTGGGATATCACAATATCTCTTATTTAATTAATGCATCTATATATTTGGTAAAGGGTGGAAGGCTCGGCCTTATGCCTGGTGTTTTGTTCCACTCTTGCCGCCCTAGTTACTGATATACCGGGATTATGTTCCTTGAGTTTGCGTTCCTTACGCGGTCGGGTGATTTATGGGACCCCCTTGACAGTTCGCCTTGAATAAAACTCCTCCAGCAAGGCCCAACCTTGGTTTTACCATTTGCCACCTAAGCCTTTTCCCCCGGGTTTTCGCGAGCCCGAGGGTCATCTT